>NC_051846.1:137932288-137938376 GCF_002237135.1 Teleopsis dalmanni | reverse complement strand
ATATAATTTAATTTATATTGAACTAATACTTGTTATAGTGCACTTACTCATAGTAATATCATAAAAAACATTTTATCAATTAAATACGATAGTATTTACAATTATTAAGCTCATTACCATTTTCATTATTTGCAATTATTTATTTTGTAAGTAAGTAAATTGAAGCATAATACGACGTCATTAAAAATATTTTAAACGAAATTATTATCGTAGGATATAGTGCGGCGTAAATGAAATATCAATAATTAATCACTAAAACATATCAATTATATTTTCGGCTACATTCAGTTAAAATATATTAAGGCAATTAAGGTCTTATTACATCTAGTCAATGCAATATAATATACATTGAGTAATTTAACTACTATAATATACTACATTATTAATTCAACATTGAATTGATATATTGAATTATAATTATATTATTTTGATAAAAATAAGATAATTATTTCTAATATTTAAGTAAGTCCTTAGGACTTACTAAATAGTCCCTAAGGACTATATACGACCAGTTACGTTAAACAGATTACTGCTTAGGTCACTAACACAATGAGTAATTAGTAACTACTTAATTGAAGTATATTTATTGGTGTCATAATCTAAAAATATATTTTTCATAGAAAACACTATCTCTTCAGTCAGATAAAGATAGAGATACCTTTTATACAGAGGAAAGTAATCAGCCATTATAACGTCGCTTAACAATACTAAAGGCAAAGAAGTTGGTTTGAAGATTCGATCAATTACATTTTTTCAATAGTTGCTACATAAAAACGACTTCATTTTAAATATTTTATATTATACAATTGTGTAAAAGATAATTTCCACAATCATATTTTACCTGTTTGACATATATAATCTGCAAACTATTAATTCCTCATGTAATTTTTGATACTATTATAATTTGTATGTATTTCATCCCTTACCATACCTAATTTTAAAATATAGTCCTTTTATTCACTTCAATATGTGAATACTCCATCTCAAAAGTAAACATGTTGACCTAATATTTAGAATGGGGGTGTTTATAATATATTGCTCTTCTGCGTAAGGCACTGTAAGCGAAAAAGAGACAACAAGAATTTCAGAAAACTATTCAAGATCACTCTCTCAACCAATCAGTTCGAATGTATTGCTATTGTGATCCTTTCTCCATTTTCATTGGTAGTTGTTGGATTTTACAATACTAAATTTTTTTGTGTTTTCAAAAAAAAAATAAAAAAAAACATTTTCAGCTATAATGCATTCCATGTTCATCAGAATAAATTTATAATCATTATACTTTCACATCTAAGAATCTAAACCAATCTTTTCTTCAGTTTTACTGCCATTTGGAAAATCTTCCAAATCTTCTCAGATTTCCAACTGAGAACATTTTTCCTAACAATTCAATCAGCAAGCAATTCAATCTAAGCAAAATTATTATTGAAAATCTATTTTTCTATATTGTGTATAACAGAAGAGAATAGCCCAACAGTTACCGATCTGATTACTTCGGAAGGACTAATGCTTTTAAATAGATTGGGTTTTTTTACTGCCAACATGGATTCAAACAGCAAAGAATCTTACTATTTGGAAAATATTGGGAAATATATTTTTATTGGGAATATTTATTTTTCGTTTGGAATCATTCTTCCGATTTCGAACGATACATCGGTCGATATATCGATACATTTAACGTTGAAATATAAAGTTTTTCACTTTCACTTGTTTTTCACTTTTAATGATACTTTATACATAAATAAAATTGCATTGTATTATTTGATCCAGCGCTATCCGTAATTTGGAACGATTTGGAGAGAGTGTTGAAGATAGTGAACAATTTGATATGACACTATTTCCAACATTCTAGAAAATGGACAGAAGTGGATTTTTTATAACCCTTTCTTTGACTAATATACAAAAAAGAAAATGATAAGTCATGTACTGGTAGTGTACTGTGTATGTTGTTCTGTTCTGAATTTGTCTTTCGTACAGATGCAGCTTTGCCAAATAATTCAAATATTTTTCAATAAAAAGAGAGATAAGGATCCTATTAGCATTTGAATCGTAGAAATACACCAGTTTCTGGTAAGGAAACAGGTGTAATAATTATCAAACATGGTCACAAATGCCATAAAAAGCAAAATATATTATGTCAAGAAAAATATTTTATATCATATGACTACTAACCATCAACTGTACCAGGCCATATTTAGATTCTAAAAGACTTCTGCGTTATATGTTCATATATAACTAGTTTTAAATTATATTTACAATTTTCTAAAAAAAATTTTAAATTTAAGTGATATTTTAGTGAATTTAAGTAATTTAAGTGATAAAGACTGGATTTATGACTAAACTAGACGAAATGACTATGACTATGACTAAGAATGTACCGAGTATTGCAAGTAGTACCTTCTGCTCAAAAAGTATCCGGATTTTATTGTTTGTTGACTACTCCTTAAGTAATAGACCTTTTTCAAAAATATATGTTATGTTGGTGTTATGTTGGTACACCCTTTCTTGACATATGGTACAAATTTGAGCGCCATCTGTCAATTAGTTTGTTTTCAGCAAACTAAGTTCTATTTTTACTATGGAAAATTCTTGTTGTACGCGATTTTTTGACCAAACACGGCACCACTGTCATCGCTCAGGCACCATATTCGCCAGAAATGGCGCCGTGTGACTTTTTCCTGTTCCCGAAACTCAAATTGCCCCTTCGTGGTAAACGTTTTGAGTCGATCGGTAAAAGAGAATTCGCCGAAGGAAATAAAAGCTATACCTGCACGGGCCTTCGAAATGTGTATGAAAGATTGGGTTAAGCGTTGGCATGTGTATATCGCTTCAGAAGAAGCATATTTTGAAGGCGATAAAATTAATTTGGAATAAAACTTAAATTTGTGTATTTTATTTACATAATCCGGGTACTTTTTGAGCAGGAGGTATATACCATCGTGAAACCTTTAGAATTAACTTTTGTGTGTTCTGATATTTCTTGCTATAATTACAGTTCATATGCCAACAAAAATTTACACTAAAGGATACGCAATTTTAATAACAAATACCTGACCCAAATTAAAAACTGAAAATAAACAAAGAAATTAAAATTAAACTAGATCAAATACTAGATCAAATGAATACATTTGAATTCATCTCCTGCAATTACTGCAGACTATAGTATGTTGACAATATGCCCTTTAACCCATGGGTAATTTTTAGAGCCAATCAATGCTTTCTGCTTCAAGGTATAAAAATAAACTTTTTAATAGCAATGGAAAAAGTGAGTCTCTTATTTATTTAAAATGCAAGAATAAATCCAAAGACCTTAATATGCTTTTTTATTAATTAAACTGTTTCCTGATCAATTTCTGTTTTTATTCATTTAGTAAATCCTTACGTAGTGCAAAACTTTAAAAGAAATGTAATACGTATTTATGTCAAAATATCGACAAATGAAATTTGTATAAGGATTTCCTGGCATCAGGCTTTTCTTGAAGGAAACACCAACAGTTTGGAGTATATTAATATTTATTTGAATTTATTTGGTTGTTTATTTAACCCTTTAGTTATTGCTTTTCAATTACAATGTCTATAAAATATTAAGCAACGAAACCAACAGCAAAAATAAAATTTTAAATTCTCAAAACAGACAGAATGAACCCGTCTGTCATTGAAATCCCTCATCTTTGTGCCTCTTTCTTTGAATCTAAACGGGTATGCTTTGGGTATGCTAAGCTGTTATTTCAATACAAATAGAAAAACATAAATGAATACAATTAAGGACCTTCGATGATAAACGAGGCCACTTGGCAACGCGTTTATCCTTAAGCGAAATCGCTGATTGAATTCTGGCCTTTGGCGTGTGTTTATGGGTGCGAAGTTGGCAGCCAGTGAAACAATCAAAGGACGTTTTCTTTGTTTTTGGTGTAGTATTTGACTTGGCTACTACTACCAATGCAATTGCAATGAAAACAATACTCACAAAAGGAATATCCTTATAATCCCTATTAGATTTTTAATTAAAATATAGATTAAAACATTTCACAGCAAACAATGCTTGATGAGAAGAGTATCATAAAAAGTAAAAGGATTTGCCAAGCCATAAAGACAGTGAATACATAAAAAATTATTTGAAATTTTGTTGCGCTAATACGAAATAAATTGAATTGAGATTGTGAGTCCATCGAAAGGGAAATATTCTTACTTGCTTATCACACACACAAGTGCCAAGGGCGAATATTCAAAAAGGTTCGTGTCAATGATCTGGACCACAGTGAGTTCTACCATATTTTAATTAGCTTAGTACCATAATGAATTTCTAAATTTATAAATAATTTAATTATAATAAGCAATGCTTTCAATTTATTATAAATTGTATAATAAATTTAGCATTTTTAAAATAAATACTAAATATCAAAGAAAACACAATCAATCTTTTTGATTTGTACAGTCTTTACTTATAGAACTGTGAGACCCTCCTAGTAAAATGGTCTTTACTCTTCGTTCAGAATAGACTTCTCAGATAGTATAGTATTGCGACTACAGACTACAAATAACAGACTGCTGGGCTTAGACGCCAATTTCATTACGTGTTGTATTGTATTGGGAGCCTCGTCTCGTTAATGATGTTTCAAGCACTTCTTGGGCTTGTAAATAAAGCGTTAACATGCTATTTGTTGCCTACATAAAGATTAAGCTCCATCTAATATTGCTAGAGTTTAATAGCTCTATATGTAGATTAATCTAATCTAAAATTTTGTTCAAGTATTTTAAAATTATAAGTATATAACTTAAATGCGCTTTAACGCACTTTACTACAATAAATTTATAAGTTTCGAATGTGGTATTATCACAATTATAGTAGCTTTCTGGGGGACAGGCTGGTTACTCCTCTTAGAGTTAGATAAGTAAAAAAGGGTTTCAATAAATATCATCTGAGGGGCGGTGTATTGTGTTCTTCACTTAAATTATAATAGTAATGTTCATAACTCCAGACATGATACGAGTATTGTCATATACCTATTCAAAAGAACATTGATTTAAGATTTATTTTGTGTAAATATTTTTTAACAATTAACTTCTCTAATTAAACGTTTCAATTAGGAAAATGCATTAATAAACAAAAATGGTAACTCAGTGTATTTTTTTTTTAACTTTACCATAAAAATTTTCAATTGTCAAACGAACTTAAAATATTATTGCATATTAATTTGTTTCATTTGAAATGCTCTTTGCACAGTCACATAATCGGCATGTCCATGGGAGGCCTTTGTGATCTTTCGTTGGGAATGATGATAATAACGCTGATGCCGATACTGATGCTGGCGATGATGATGATGATGCGTTAACAATTTGTCAATACAATTTAATGAATCCTTTTTGAAGCACCAGTTTACGCTACTAATTCAATTTGCCTAAAAGCCATTTGCCAACAACATTTCGTTGTTAACTCGACTCATTTGCCCATTTCAGCATACGTGAGATATATATATATATATATATATATATATATTAACAATAAATTAAAGGACAACAAGGACAACGTGAATTGCAGCGAGCACTTGAAGCGAGCAGCGCAGTTGGTTTATTAGCACAAAAATTGAAAACTGACAGCTTGAAAAGGAAAAATGGAAAAATGGAAAAGTGGAAAAAAGGAAAATATTTACAAAGTACGAAAAAGCCTTAAATGTTTTAGCAATCATTTATGCTATACGATATTTTGTAATATTGCACGCTACAATATGTAAATGCTGCATGACCATTTCGACAGTTAATATGAGCTCAACTACAACAACAACACCAATAACAACGAAGACACGAGCTACAATTACAGAAACAAAGTGTACAAAAATTCAATCCATCGGTTACAGGTCAAATTAATTGTCCATCGTGTATGGTTCAATGAATCGGTAACGTACGACCGTTGTATCTTTACCTATATCTCAAACCGTGACTGTCAATACTTGATGTGGCATATGCCATGCGGCATGTGGCAAAAGCAACTGCAGCAGCAGCAACAGCAACAGCAACAACATTGGCATCGGCAATGGTAATGGCAAAAGCGGCAACGCAGCAATGCACGAGTAGAGGAGTATAGTGGCAG
>NC_051846.1:137928717-137932188 GCF_002237135.1 Teleopsis dalmanni | reverse complement strand
GTGTTGAAATTGAAATGGAATTGTAGAATAAAAAAGATGCTCTCTTAGTTCTATTTGAGTTTTGTGAAATTCGTAAAAAAAAAAAAGAAAAAACAAAAAAAAGAAAACTAAAACGTAGTAAACTCGAGAGTAGTTAGCTCTTTTTCTGCTTTTAATTAGGTGACGACCTAGTACTGAATAGTACATTACGATGAAGTATTAATATTAGAAAGTGAACACATTTTTGTTTTTAAATCTGAAATTGATTTTCAAGTCTTAAAAAATGTTTGTTTTTTTAATTCCTAATAATAAATGGAAAAAGTTTTCAGATTTTAAATTCAGTAAGGCATTGCAGCACATTCAAACCAAAGACAAGTTTCGCAGGCTTAATATAAGGATATAAAATTTGGTGAAGAATATCTAGAGTAATATTAGCTATTACCTAAACAACCCAGAATATAGCTGCATTTGGAATAACGAGAGAAAGGCACAAATAGAGTGCGAACCATCAACAATACATTTTTTCTTACTTAACTCATATGTGGTGTGCCTGGTAAGCTGATCCCATTCTACAGTCGTGGAGGCAACATAACATAGATTCCATGAACCTATCCAACTAAAAAATTTTAAAGCATTTATTTCCTTACGAGCTACTAACTCAGTAATGGCAATGTTTAAAGAATTTTATAGGATTCATATTTCATATATTTCATAGTTTAGATAATCCGGATAGTGATGAACCAATTTTGTTCCATCGTTAATTAAATAAAGTGTTTTTTTCAGGCTAATTGATCAAAACTTTTTTATTGTTGTTAAAAACAAAAATAAAAATTAAGAAAAAAAGAAATCACAATATAATTTTGCAATAATTTTTATTTTTCGATATTTCGACTTTAGTCCAAAGTCATCATCAGGAAATCGTCAGGAGATCGTCAGCAGTCACGCATAACCAAGTCAAGCGCATGCGTTGAGTGGTCAGTGTTTTCTCTAATAAGCGTTCGGGTACAGTGATGGTTTTGTGCGACAGTGCATTATTGTACAAACAGAGCCTCTCGGTAATACCACAATAGAACTTCCAGGTAGTATTCTATCTTCACTGTCTAATCGCCTTCTATTAATGAGTCCTGTACAAAAACAGTGGTCCAAGAACTTTTTTTGACTTTCTAGATATGTTTTTCATCGCGATTGATATTTGGCGGCAATTCTCAAGTTCTTAATGAATCAGCGGTACACCTAAACATAGTTTAGCATTTCGTATGTTTCTGAATTACTTTTACTCAATTTTAATCAGAAATTTATATTCGTTCGTTCACTCATAATTATTTTTGTGGTAAAATGTTTTAATGGACCCAATCTTCTCAAACTGTGTTTGAAATCAGCCAATGTTATTAGTTTCGCAGTCAAATAGTTGAACTTGGAATATTGGCTCCACTTCCTACACTATACATTCAAGAAATTCGGTGAAATTATACTTATGAAATTATTATGAAATTTCTATTACAAATAATTTAATTACTTACTATAGTTCGGTGTATTTTGTTGAGTTATAAGAGATGATGTGGTGTTGATATAGTTATGATATGTTAAAGTAACCATAAAAAGAGTCTGTAGAAAATACCAACGTAAACAAAAATAATATTTAAAAAGACATGTTTTAAATTTTTAAAATACTTAACTCATATCTCAAAGCTTATAATTACATTTCCTTTTTTCATATTTTCATATTTTCATCTTTTTATTAAACGTTCTCAGATTGTTTATGTTTGAAATAAAACGCACGCACATTTATAATATTCCTCACATTTTAAGTATTTTAATTAAGGAATGCTAATTTGGAAGAAAAAATGCTTATAAGAAAGTAAGACATTGTGGAATGTGAACGACAAAGCGAAAGGAGTAACTTTTATGTGAATTCCTAGCACAAGGATATCCTAAGGACATCAACTGACAATAAACTTTCATCTTTTGTTATTTTGTTTATTGTTTATTGTTCCATTGCGGGACAAACAAAACTTGCACATATTTGAGAAATTCTTTAATTAATAACTTAGCACATAACCATCAAAAGATCAGCACCGCATTAAGGATACCCCCGCATGGAACATACCATATTTACAGATGCGGGCACAGACACTGTATTATTCTATCTATACGCGTGCTTAAGGGTGACAATAAAGTTCCTACACGATGAGTTGATGAGTTTAATTATTTTCATGTGCATTTGTGTTGCTCTGCTTAAGCCAGAATGAAAGGAATTTTTTGAAAAATTCTCCCCTCCTGCCTGTTTGATGAAGGCAGCTGTTGCTGTCACATATGAACCCAGTGAAAGTTTAGGCGGTCTTGGGGGCCGTCAAACCTTTCCCTCCCCTATGTTCAGTTTGTAAAGGAAGGGCTTGTGCTAGGAATGCAGGCGTTGCGTATCGTTAGCCTCAAATGGTCAAAAGCAGCATAGAGCAGTTCACAAAGTGACAAAATAAGCATGAGTTGCGCATTTTCCCGGGCAAGGACTCTGCTGTAGATGCAGCTATTTGGCAAATACTTTTAGACAATTTTACTCTAGTATGATATTTATTTTATTGTGAGGTTTACTATTGTCTTTGAATAAATAAATGATATGTGCTGAAATTGATATTCTATTGTTTTGGCAAAACTTTATAGTTTACTGAGTATTGAAATATAGAATGAATAATTGTTAGCTGCATTCCTTTCAGCAGTTATAATATTCGGCACTATATGGGGCTCCATTTACAACTACTTCTTTGTAAATTTATTTGCTTTCTATTTATATTTAAATCTTAAAAATAATTCTTTGGTCTGGTAATGGTTGTTTAAATGATTTTTATGGAAGAAACCACTTGAAATATTTATTAATGCATTTCCATTTTAAAATGTTAATGTTTACTTGCGTTCGATTTATCTTACCTGGCGTGTTGACATAACGCTGCATTTTCCAACCGCCAGCAAAATTTTTAAATCCAACAAAATAAAAGGAAGGATCGTACATATATATTAATTAAATTAAAACCACTAAAACCAAACCGCGAAAATTCACACAAAATGTTGTAATCACGAATAATGCTGAGTCTGTTATTTACTATATTCAAGTTACGTAAATGGTACACTGAGGGAATTAATGTGGTTTATGTATACTTTGTTGGTTGGCAAGCGCTGGTACGATTTTGGAGTTAAAGCTTGCGATGCTTTAGTATTCCAAACGGAGTTGCTTTAAACGATTTGTGTACAAGAATTTCTTAAAGATTTGTCTGAAAAGTGAAAACATTAGGAATGAGAATGGAAAGTTGATGGATAGATAAAGTGTTCAAGGTAATCCATGTATTTAAAGAAAAACTTTATTCGAATAATCAAATTCAAAAATTTGTAAACGCTTCAGATATGACTAAATATGTCCGGACAATAATTAAATATATAAAAAAATATTTAAAAAAATATTTTATTAAAAAATTAAAAATGAGAAAGTAATGCTATTAGGTG
>NC_051846.1:137919796-137928142 GCF_002237135.1 Teleopsis dalmanni | reverse complement strand
AAGACATTTATAATTTTATAAATATTTAATTTATTTATATTTCAAATTTCAACTAAATCGGTTGAAGAATACCGAAGTTATAACACATTATGTTCAGACGCCTGACCGGAAGTATGATCACAGCGTTTCACCTTGAATGTACAGTTATTCAATTTTACACAAGCAAGTAATGCGTATTTGAAATATGAACACTTCCGGTCAGGCGTCTGAACATAATGTGTTATAACTTCGTTATTCTTCAACCGATTTAGTTGAAATTTGAAATATAAATAAATTAAATATTTATAAAATTATAAATGTCTTTTTGTTATTACTCATTGAATTTGTTGTTGAAATAAATGGGGTTTATTGAAGATAATATTTTTCGTAATTTTTCGCTGGTTTCTGAGGCCTGAAATAGGTGTAAAACATAGAGTGCGCAGGCCAATTTTTGTTTTATTGTAAAGTGTAACTATTTGGCTATTAATAGGAAAAATTTCATGAAAAAACTCGGATACATTTTTTGGGTATCGTAGATAGAAGTGAAAATGGCCATGAAAAAAATACTGATTTTTTGTGCAATTTCGCTAATAAAATTTTTTTGATAATTAAAATTGAAATTTTTTTTACACATAATGAATAACAATATCCTAAGCTTCAAAAAAAATGAAAAATGATCATTTTTGAATAAATAGTAAAAAAGCTATAAAGGTTTAAAGTTGGTTCAATTTTTGTAAAATCGTAATTTCGCTAAAATTGCATAAAACTGCAAATAACTTAGGAACTAATGGGCGGATCACACCCATTTTTTTAATGAGAAAATAAACAAAGTAATAAAATAATCAAAGATTTATGGGTCCGATTTTATTGTGATCTACAACTATGTTTGTTCAAATAAAATTTATAATCTTAGAATTGGCAGTAATCACTGTTTACACGATAGAAGTGTATTTGGAGAATTATACTAAATATACATTTTTAGCAAATGTACGTATATTTCAGAGATGGCACCCCTGAGCAGATACCCGCGTATGTCCTTATATTGCAACAATTACTTTCTTGAGAGAATATATGGGCTATTTATCTCCGTGTAAATGTATATTGTTTTGAATATCATGTCGTATATAATGTAGTTTGATTTTTTTTCATAGTAAGCCAGGTGTCCGTTTTTTTCCTCTTCAAATTTCTTAATGTTAAATTTAGTTGTCCTTTATGTTTCATGATATGAGATAATATAAAATTATTTTGCAAAAAAAAAGTTTCATGGAACGGGAGACTAAGTACAAAATTTAAATATTTTTTCAACACCTTAACTATACTTCTTGTTACTTAGAGCCAATTCTTTGGCCTAGATATTTTAAATTATTAAACGTCAAAAAACACGTAAACGTTATAATTTTCAAATGATTATATATTATTATATAAATATCCATGATTGGTTATCTAAACATCGCCAAATACTTCTCCACGTTTAAACGGACAATCTCAAATGATTGATTTGATGAATTATTTAGAGGTGATAAATTGGTCAAATTGATCGAAAAACGCAGAAGATACTCTGACATTTTATTTTAATGATTAGGAAACATCACTCGTATATGTTAATTACCTTTCGTGATGATAATTTCTAGAGAAAAAAAAATTTGTTTGAACTAATCAACTGTCCTTTCGTTATGCTCTTCCGAATCCTATGTTATTATAAGAATTTTCTGGCATTGAAATAGATTTCTTTTCACAGGACATAAATAGCTTAGTTATATACATATTATTATAAAAAAGTAAGGGTTTTGTTTTTATATTATTAGGAAAGAAAGTAAACTAACATGAAAAAACATTTTTAAAATTTCTCACTTAAACTTGACATTTTTAAAAATTGTTAAAAAACCTTACCAGCATAATTCAGTTATGCAAATCCATTAAGCACTTAATCTATTCATATCCTTTTCATATAATTACATATCACATCGTAAATATTTTTTAACGTTTAACAATTTAAGCTAATATTTGGCCACTATTTATATATGTATTATTAATGATACATTATATCCCAAAAAACAACAAAATGATATCCTGTGGCGCTGGGAATTTTTTTAAATGTAATTTAAAAAAATGCGACAAAAACAAAAACAGAAACAAAAATAAATGAATGAATAATTCAATATGCAAAATTAGTGGTGACAAACCACAAAACAAACAATTAATTGCAAATTACACTACAAAATGGAAGCGTAATGACGGTCCTGCGAGCGGTTCCGCGACACATCAAAGCCGATCAAATGCACGACGCTTATCACGTTCTGCGCGACGCCGAATTATTGGCAACACCACAAAACAAACCAGCATCGTGCTGCTGAGGCCGAAACGTGACATGAGGCATTCCAAAGGACAGGTAAGATGTGAACAACGTCAATCTGGCCCTCCTCCAATCCATACTCAGTACTCAGTACTGTATTGGCTGCAGTGAATCTCACTTATCCAAAATGTAACTGTGCAATATTTTCCATTCATTTTTTAATATTTTAGCGTTTTAACATTTTGGCAACGGCGGCAACGGCGGCAATGGCGGCAACGGCGGCAGTGGCGGCAACTGTTAATTGTTGACTGAGCGAATGGTTCGAACGGTTCGAATGATGTGCGCGTCATTAGTAGTAGTGGCAGCACTTCCGTTTGTAATGAATACATAAATAGTGCATGAGCGCGCACACAGAACACAAACAATTTATTTATACAAAATATTCATATTTACATACGCTAAAATAACTAATCGTTAAATTTGCATTTAAATATAAGTTCGTAGATACACAGGAGCATTATCCCAGACTCGTGCTAGTGTCCTGGAGTATATGCCGCCGCTTTTATGCTGGGTTCTATATGCGAGTTTACGAGTATGTGTGCGCGTGTATGTAGTAAACATAAATTTTAATTTAAATGCAAATTTTCAACTCATTTTTAACATATTACGCCCATTCTCTAACGTAAATTGCTTCCAGCTGCCGCACACCGTATTCCGCTCCCAGCCATCAAATGCTGAATTTCTGTTTCCGCTTCTATTGATTTGATAGAAATTTGTGCTCGCACCGCATCCACATCCGCATCCTTCATTGATTTGCACATTAAGTCAGTGAGGCTGTTGCTGCCGCCGTAGCCACAGCTACCGCCGCCGCATATTTTCATATGCAAACAAATTTACCAAGCGGCAAATTTCGCATCAAATTATTAGATTCTTCCATGCCTTTAGCAGGGTTGCGTTAGGTGCTGAAAGGATGAACCTACCGAGTCCGTACAAGCTTTGAGTATTGTAGGTTTTATGCCTGCTTTATTAATAATTCGATACTTTCATTTGCAGTCAAAATGATTGATTGGACTTAATAAGCGAAAATGGTGTTTGATCTTTCGACGTTGATATTTAGCGTTGCATTTTTGTTTATATGAATTTATAAATATATATAGGTATTTATATGCATTTATTTCCATAGGCTATTATCATAAAGTCATTCAATCGATCGCCCAAATACCATATAAACTTCATCATAACTTGTGTTCAATATTTTGGTTAAATAGTATCTCAGTTATATTCTTAAAATCATCAAATAATGGATAATATAATTATTAAAGTCCGTATTATGTTCTTATCAGAGATTCCATGATCTTAAAATTTATATACGAAGGAGGATCCACAACTTCTTGAGTTCTTAAATGATACAGGTTTTCAGTAAAATGCATTTTATTCCTCAACATTGTATGTTTTAAGTTCAAAATAATATATTTATTTTCTCTAACGTAAATCATATGGTTTTTAAAGATCTCTAAAGTCCATGTTAAAGTTCATGTAGTCAAATCTCAGTTCGATGAACCACTTACAAATCTTGAAAATACAATAGATGAGAGAAAAAGTTTTGGCTCAATGTATGAAGGACTGTCGTTCTTAAGGTGCAACGACAGTCTGTCATTTCCTTGAAGAGTATTAACTTTTTTAACCGAAGACTGCTGATCTTTTATAAAATCATTGCAATAATATTTTTCTCGAACTAATTTTCTAATTGAACAGTAACTTGATATAGCCGAAATATAGCCGATATTTGCGACAATTCTTCGTTAGTGGCTTTATCGTCTATCCAAAGCCTTTAATTATTTCTGTCTGATCTCTTTATTCCTATCGACATGACCTCACAAGCGTGACGCAACTCTATTGCATTCGGCATACGTCTCTTTCTTATTGAGACAAATTTCATGTTGAGACTCTATATCCTATATCTGTTGCTATATATCCAAATGTGAATATATCCAAATGGTGTTCTAACTTTAAAGTGGACTTAAAGGTGAATTGTGTAACAACCGTTAAATCTTTAAATTATAAAAACTTTCTGCATAAATGGTGACGACTTTTCTTCAAAAACTAAAACTCATTTTTCATACGGTGAATATGTTATGGCATTTAGTCTAGAACTAATAACGGGCTCATACTTTTCTAAAAATTACGATTTGAATATGTGATACAATTTAATTATGATCTTTGCAGCCACATGATTATGAATTGATCTAATGTGGAATTTTAAACACAGATATAAAAGAAATGAAGTTTTAAAAGGACGGTTTCACAAGATACACGCGTATTTGGCAAGAAATTTTTCGGATGTGTAAATTAACGATTTAGTAACGTGAATTGGTGATTTAAAATCACTCGACCGTTTTTGTGGAGCTACGCAAAGGATCGTGTTTATGTTAATAGTTGTAGTTGTGTTAACAGTTATGTTAATAGATAAGTTGTATTTCACACCAAATGATAAGATCCAAACAATATATATAATAAAAATTTATTATAATTCACAGAAGAGATAACGTTTTACAATGCAAAATACGATTTATTTCTTATGATAACATAATAATGTGAGAGAAATATCTTCATTGCGACTTTTTTTAATACGACGCTATTATTTATTTTTCCAATATTTTTGTTGTGGATCGAAATACCTACAATGGGTGCTCGTCAATGATTTGCATTACTGAAAATTGAGGCTTTTCTTTTAATTTTTCACTGATTGCGAAAATGTGTTCTATTTTAAGAAGATTATACAGAAAACATTTTAAATTGCTCTCGAACCTACAATGAGTATAAATGCAGGTAAATAAACTAAATAAAACATTTCGACCACTCTCTGACTCACCGAAAATAATCTTCAAAGGATTGTAATATATTTAGTAGCAATTAGAGAAATAACGGGAAAACCTAATGGAGAAGGGTTGTGCTGTCAAAATTTTTCTTCAAAGTGAAATAATTGAGTTTCAAAGTTTTACATTAGGAGTATGGGAGAATACACTTAAGCTATTTGGCAAAACAAATTCTCATTTTTCTATTGAATTTTCAATAAAATTACACCACATCGCCAAGTGCTTATTGCCAAGTGTTCAGAACTTTTTTGACCTTGTCGCCGAAGATAGTTTACTGTCTGCCGCAAATGCAACTTAGCATTATGCACTCTTATTGCCTATTCTAAAGTTCATTTCCAAACCTATTTAGAATACAGTTTCCACTGTTTTTTCTATTTGATGCTAGTATGTCAAAGCATAAATTTCCAAAGAGTTATATGATTTATGTGCATATATATATAGTAATTATAACGAACATTTTCATATTGTGTTTTACTATAGTGCTATATTTAGATATTACTAAATATATAAAGCTCCTTACTCTAGGAGTCTTAATTTTGCATTTAGCATCCAATAATGAGTGTTAGTTGACTTTTCAAGTTATTACAATTCCTGGTGCAATACTCCACCAATCCCAAAAGTTTTTTACAATAATGTATTTTTTTTTTTGGGTAAGTAGAAAGCATTAAAAGCCATTGTGTCAAACTTTAACCTATTAAAAGCACAATGAAGATTCCAGTTATTAAACCATGAAGATCAGGGTGCTGACAAGCTCATTTCAATAGTAGAGGTCAAAGGTAGATATCTTAATTTTTCGAAGTCAAATCGCGTTGGCTGTGATAAGGGAAGAAGTTTAAAGATGTGGTGGAGAGGGGTAATTGTTAAAATCAGAGAAATGTTATTATATAATTATTATGTGATCAAGAATAGAAAAACCACGGTTATAAAAATGCAAGATAGAAACTGATTGGATCTCAACGAAGTAAATTGAAAGGTATCGGAGAAGTTAGTGTCTCAGAGCTAAAATCAACTTTGAAGAAATGCTGCTATTGCAATGAATATCATCATGAGGGTGATATAGCCGAGTAAAATATTGTCTGGCGATTGATAGTAGGTATTCGTCATTGTAATAGTTTTAGCCTTGGCATTAATCAGGGAATTGGATAAGCACACCCTTAATTGTAATTAGTGAGGTCGCGAATACGATTACGCTCAAATAAACGATGTGTTCATTACATCACTCACTTCAATGTAATAAGCACAAATTGAAATACAAAAATTATTCACTAAAAAGTAAGAAAACTCTTTAGACTCCTTGTAAAAAAAGGTTGTAAGAAGATCCAAAATTATGACACATGTGTATAACAACTAAATATGGTTGAGTTTTAATGAACATCAATTTGCGTTGTATGAAATATTAATTATTTATTGCTTCGTATGCAAAATAGTTTTATCCGTAAGTAACACTATCTCTTTCTCACATAGAACATGATTTGAGGTATCTGTTCCCTATTTATACCGAGATATTAAAAAATATTTTATTTACTCCCTTGTAAAATTCTTCCAATTTGACTTCCTATTAATTTATTATTTTAGAAGTAAGAACACTTGAAATTTATGAGAAATTGTCAATTTGTGTTACGAGTGTTGTAATTTTCCTATTTGGGCAAATAAAACGTTCAAATTTTATGCGGTGTTCTCTCCATAAAGAAAAGTTTTGTGTTTTTAACACGAAAGTTTTTCAAATTCTACTCAAAACATTAATTATGTTAATTGTTTTCCTCTTAACATTAATAGAAAAGCGCACTCAGACATGACAACTTTACAAAACTAATTACAAAGATACTCACATCCGCCTTTGCTGCTGCAAACCTTTCTGTTGATTTTGCTCGTTTTTTGTTTTTGTAAAATTCACTTAAGATAAATAGAAAATCTGTATTGGAAAAAAATTGAAAGAAAACACAAAACAAGAAAATACTAAAATCCTTTTATCGTTTTAGCTTCAAATTCAGTGCAACTTTGAATGCTTGAAAAAGTTTGCCGCCAATGCGGCTCCAATTAGTGCGACAGCTTACGAGTGTGAATCCTACGCCCGCCTATCGTAAGTGCTGCCATCTGTTGGTGGACAAGTAATTTACAGTTACTATTGTCTAATTGCCAATGCCATTGCCACGCAATTTTGCAAAGCCTTCAACGCGCCAGAAACAGTGCAGATTTTGTTTTAAACAAAAAGGAGAGAAATTGAAGACTCCTTTAGTTGGATTGAAGTGGCAAAATTAACGTGCAACTTCCTCACTCACATCCTCCACCGCTGCTGCTGCCTCCTGCCTGCTGCCTGGTGCCTGGTGCCAAGAAAAACATCTTCAGTGAATTTTTAATTAAAAGTAAATTCAATTTCAATTTTAACTGCATTCAAGCTTATTTAATGAAAGTAATTAACAGTCTGTGAGGCTCCACTGCTATGTCGCTTGGCAGAACTTGAGTACTTTAGCGGCATAATTTATTCTCAGTCACATAATAACGTTGCACAATTTACTTGGTATCGGTTGTGTAAACTAGAAATCGGATATATAGTATGAAACAGTCGACAAGAAAAGTTATAAATTTTATAAGATGAGGGATCAAATGGCTTTTCCCGTAAAAAAATTTATATGGAAAGTATAAATTAAATCCAAAATTTGCAGGGTTCATTGAAATTATGAATAAATTGTTGTAGATTTTTCAAAGAAAAATATAATAAATAAATCATATTTATGTACTGTCATTGCTAACTTCAAAAAATTATTTAATCATAGAGAAGATAAGACGATTTTCCTTATATGTACAATTTTGTTTTCATATCGTTTTGTATAATTTATTGGTTTTATATGGGAAAGACCGCCTATGCTCCAAGGGTGGAGAGTTCTAACAAGTGGATTATGTACGAGTTGCCAAGATGGGGAAGAGGTAGAATCCATCAACAACTTCCTGTGTCTCTGTCCAAGACTGCAGACTTCGGAAACGCTTTTTCACTAGCCTGGAAGAGATAACGAAAGCAAACTTATCGGACTTCCATAACTTCATCTGGAAAATCAACAAGGTTTAACAAGGATAAAAGATAACAAAGGTTAGCAACTCGCCCTGGCATAATATTTGAGAGTATCACAATAGGCAATATAATCCTCCGAGTGGAAGTGCTGATCACTGTCAGCACGCACCTTTTAATTTCAAGAATTTTCA
>NC_051846.1:137905209-137918453 GCF_002237135.1 Teleopsis dalmanni | reverse complement strand
TAAAAGTTCATTATTTTTATATGGATATACTAGTGTATACGCACAAAAATGTGTATATTTGTTCCTAAAAGGCACAAATTTATTACTGAACACTTTTTTGATTAACGTGATGTGGCACAGTATGCTTCATCTAAGTAACCAAAGTTCGCTCTTGCTGTTATTTGAAAATTTTTAAATTGCATTCAAAATAACAATTTATAGGTGTAGGACTTATTCTGAACTTTGCGGGGAAATAAACATCCTTTCCTGGTATTCAACAACAATTTTCTGCACAGATTAGATCTCTTTTAGTTACATAGCCATTATTTGTTTTAAGTTCTCTTATACCTTTTTCAATATTGCGAACCTTGTCTGGAGAGATTTGTCGATTAATATCACTATTAAGTAATGATAAATAAAACTGTGCATGGTGTTGTGTCCCAATTAGATAACTTAAAATTTTGATAATTTATTTATTTTATAATGTTAGTATAAATATACAATATACTAATATTTTAATAAAATCTTATCGTTTCACACATAAAGTTACTGAGGGTTTTTTACAACGTCTAGTATTCTCGTGTTTCTTAGTACAGACGAGAATACTTCCATTCCATTTTTTCTATTTTTTTAATGAGGTGGTAATTTTAGTTTAGCTGGTCTTATAAATCAGGCTCTAGTGATAGTATATAGAGTAATCAAATAAAAATAAATTTGGGCTCTTATGTAAAACATCAATCAAAAGATGTTTGAGCCAAGAACGACTCGAGAGTATAACTTGAGTGTATCCCAAAAATGAGAAGACTTTACAATAGTATGTCGATCATTAATTGTATGAGTTGTTAATTCTTTACAAGCTTCACTCTTCTAGCATTGGTTGAATGCAACGGCTAGTTCTGCGTTTTCCTTGAAACCGTCTTTTTCTTGCACTTCTTTCGATTTGGCAGCTTGCGCTTCTTGCACGGTTGTATATAATTATCAGAGTCTGTGTCTAAATTATATGAAAGCAACTTTAAAGTTCATACTAAAACAGCTTCATATATTATCATTCTTACCAACAAATTTGTTAGTATTTTTGGCTTTTGGTTTCGACAAATTCTTCTTCCTTGGAAGCAGTTTCTTTTTTGGGGAAGCGATCGAAGTCAGTGGTTTTTTGACTTTACATCTTTCATTTTTAGGTTTTCGCTTGCGAATTCTTTGCTTCGCAGTTTTTCGCTTCTTGATACGCTCTCGGGTTCTGACCGCATGAAGGAGTTCACAGCTATCCTTCAAATCTAAAAATTTTTTGCTGCAGAAATAAAGCAGAGAAGAGGTAAGACTTCATCTCATATCCAAGACATTTTTATAAACTTACGACAAAGGTGGATCCATGAAATCATTGTTATAAAGAGCTGAACACAAGTTTCCCATTGCCAAATGTTAATCTATTTTTGAATTTTGGAATTATGTAATCACTAATTTTTTTTAAATTGTTCTTTTGAAACGTACTCGAAAATAAAATATTTTAAATGAAATAACAAAACTGTATTAGCAACTAACATTTTTTTGGAAAATCAATGATAACTTTATAAGTTAAGTTAATTTGACGGAAAATCAAAATAAAATAATGTTATATTAAAATTTTTATGTGCTATGACTAGATCGCCCTAACAAATCTTAAGTCCACCTCAGGACGCACAGGAAGATATGCTGATCAACGGTCCGTCATCAGTTAATAAATAAATGATAATAATTCTAGTATAGTTAAAGCTTATCCCTGCCCCACAACATCAACAACATAGAAATTTATTTCCAATAAAACTGAGAGAAATAAAACTGAGAAATTTGTAAATCCAAACATTATTCAGGTTTCATTAAAAGAATTCCTGGGCTGATCATATAATTATTTCGGATGATGAAAAATATCCAAATCATGGATGCGTGTGTGGATGTATTAACATAAACAATTGCACTTGCTGTGTTAATAGCTAAAACTAACGCATAAACTTCAGCTATATATATTAAACTAACAGTTGTAAATTGTTGCTTTTGCACATAAAATAGATTACTTCCATTGTATCCGTGTTAAAATGTAAGGGATATAGTGTGATAGCTTGATTTATTAGCGGAAAACCACAACTATTTATTGCTAAAATATAAATAATAAAATGCACACAGTGAAGCAACATGAGACTTAGAAGCTATATCTTTGTGAGGTCATACAAGTTTCAAGAATAACAAGATTTCACAAGAACACGTCCAATCCTTTGATAAGAAATGTGTTTGTCAACAGTATACATCTAATATTTTGACATTTATGTAGCTTAAAGAAATGAAACACTACCCTTTTGGTGGTTCAGGCGATTATGGTGATCGATTGTATCAATCAACTCCATGTTGGTGTTTTTTAATAGGGACGTTCTCTATAAAAAAAATTGTGGTAAAAAAATTTTGGAAAATGATTACAGCAATGGTAACTACATATTTTGATGTGGGAGTGAATATTCAATGCTTCTCTATTTCAATTCCTATTAAATATCGCCATACCTTAATAGGGTTTTAACTTCATTCATTCATTGTTTTCCATCATTTGTTTGGGATTGATTGAATAAATTGTATTAGTACGTACCCTACTAATCTATATGTCTACTTAATTAGTAATTTTTTATGAAAATGAATGACTATTTTTTTATAGTGTGTAAATAAATATATTGTGTAAATTCTCCATTATGATCCAAACATGTACGTATTTACATGTATCCTTCCATAGGCACTACATTCTTCATTTACTACATATTGCTCATTGTACACATGAGGATCGCATAATTCAAATTTTGGGATTACGCATGTGTTTCAAATGATCTTAAAAGGTTATATATAATCTATCAATTGATATCCGCTAGTGTGCATCAAGTAACGCCTGTATGTGTGCTCCTTAGCTTCAACTGACTTTCCAGCTTTTGGTGCAGTACTTCAACATCAGAATTGCCGGATCGATTTTGTCAATACTTGTTCGCATATATACTGAAAAGTATTTTTCTCGCATCAATTTTTGGAAGCCCACCGACTAACAATTATTGCGCAGAATTAATCGAATTTATTCGAAAACATACCTTGCTATATTAGCTGTTTAAATTTATAGTGTGGCTTAAGTGTGAAGTTGGTAGGGAATTTTCTTTCTAATTCCAACTATAGAGAAAAAAGTATTATCGCATATATTGCTGCACTTGGTGTTAAAGTTTTTGGACAATTGTGACACAATCACAAGTTCCAAATTGAATATTTTTTTAATTAATATTAATTTTTTAATTTTAACTGAATCAACTAACTGTACTTTATTTTTAATCACAATGCCAACACTAATAACGCAACGAGGTTTATCTCATCATTTAAAAGATTTCAGTGATTGATCTTCTGTCAAATCATCTTATAATAATCAATTATAAACTCAAGTTATGTTATGTTTAGTTAAAAGAGTGACTGTTGATCACTCTTTTAGGCTATTACTATGTGATCCCTTTAAAGTTACAGCGAAAAGACGAGCTACACTAACCAACTAAGAATTATTAAGAAAAATGTTTAAAAAATAGATGATTTAAATGTTAATATTTAAGAGCTTAAATGATACACAATAATATGGTATGGTTTTAAGAATTAAATCGATTTTCTGTTTTTCCATTAAGTATTATTCGTGAATAAGCAATTTCGTCATATATGGTATATGATAAGTAAAGGACCTGACATGTTTGTGTAAAATAATTAGTGTTTTTATAATTGCGAGCAAAAAAGTCATTATGAATTGCACACGTATGCGAATAAATTAGTCGTAATTTAGTAGCAATTAATGCCACAAAATGGAGTTGGAAAAAATTCAAAATTAACAAATGCAAATGATTAGAGTGACAGCAAAGGCTAATAGCGACCACACATGGCGAAGCACAAGGATAACACATCCTTCTGTGCTACAACGATCGAAATTGAATCGCGTCTATGGTCAATGGCACACGGCTTTCAACGAAGCTAATGAACGGACCAAATAAGTCATAAACCAAAATGAAAAGTGTGTTGCTCCGTGGCAAAAAATTTGCTAAAAACGGAAAATAAATTTTTCAAGGAAGAAATAAAAAACGTTAAACAGAGCAAGCATGTCAGTTGCATTGACAGGCGGCGGTGGCGCATTGGGCAATTGGTAATAGTAGTGGGCAGCGGAAGCGGAAATGACATTAAACGGAATTATATCGACTACGTTAAAAAATTGTCATCTTCATTTACGAATCGAGAGTCGAGTTAAGTTTTTAATTTGAACGTGGCACGAAATTGAATGTTGTACGGCACTCATATACGCTCGCAACGAAAATGCTTAATTGAAATTGCAAATTGTTGCTGCTACACTACCCCTGCACTGCTGCCACTATACTCCTCTACTCGTGCATTGCTGCGTTGCCGCTTTTGCCATTACCATTGCCGATGCCAATGCTGTTGCTGTTGCTGTTGCTGTTGCTGCTGCTGCAGTTGCTTTTGCCACATGCCGCATGGCATATGCCACATCAAGTATTGACAGTCACGGTTTGAGATATAGGTAAAGATACAACGGTCGTACGTTACCGATTCATTGAACCATACACGATGGACAATTAATTTGACCTGTAACCGATGGATTGAATTTTTGTACACTTTGTTTCTGTAATTGTAGCTCGTGTCTTCGTTGTTATTGGTGTTGTTGTTGTTGTAGTTGAGCTCATATTAACTGTCGAAATGGTCATGCAGCATTTACATATTGTAGCGTGCAATATTACAAAATATCGTATAGCATAAATGATTGCTAAAACATTTAAGGCTTTTTCGTACTTTGTAAATATTTTCCTTTTTTCCACTTTTCCATTTTTCCATTTTTCCTTTTCAAGCTGTCAGTTTTCAATTTTTGTGCTAATGAACCAACTGCGCTGCTCGCTTCAAGTGCTCGCTGCAATGCACGTTGTCCTTGTTGTCCTTTAATTTATTGTTAATATATATATATATATATATATATATATATCTCACGTATGCTGAAATGGGCAAATGAGTCGAGTTAACAACGAAATGTTGTTGGCAAATGGCTTTTAGGCAAATTGAATTAGTAGCGTAAACTGGTGCTTCAAAAAGGATTCATTAAATTGTATTGACAAATTGTTAACGCATCATCATCATCATCGCCAGCATCAGTATCGGCATCAGCGTTATTATCATCATTCCCAACGAAAGATCACAAAGGCCTCCCATGGACATGCCGATTATGTGACTGTGCAAAGAGCATTTCAAATGAAACAAATTAATATGCAATAATATTTTAAGTTCGTTTGACAATTGAAAATTTTTATGGTAAAGTTAAAAAAAAAATACACTGAGTTACCATTTTTGTTTATTAATGCATTTTCCTAATTGAAACGTTTAATTAGAGAAGTTAATTGCTAAAAAATATTTACACAAAATAAATCTTAAATCAATGTTCTTTTGAATAGGTATATGACAATACTCGTATCATGTCTGGAGTTATGAACATTACTATTATAATTTAAGTGAAGAACACAATACACCGCCCCTCAGATGATATTTATTGAAACCCTTTTTTACTTATCTAACTCTAAGAGGAGTAACCAGCCTGTCCCCCAGAAAGCTACTATAATTGTGATAATACCACATTCGAAACTTATAAATTTATTGTAGTAAAGTGCGTTAAAGCGCATTTAAGTTATATACTTATAATTTTAAAATACTTGAACAAAATTTTAGATTAGATTAATCTACATATAGAGCTATTAAACTCTAGCAATATTAGATGGAGCTTAATCTTTATGTAGGCAACAAATAGCATGTTAACGCTTTATTTACAAGCCCAAGAAGTGCTTGAAACATCATTAACGAGACGAGGCTCCCAATACAATACAACACGTAATGAAATTGGCGTCTAAGCCCAGCAGTCTGTTATTTGTAGTCTGTAGTCGCAATACTATACTATCTGAGAAGTCTATTCTGAATGAAGAGTAAAGACCATTTTACTAGGAGGGTCTCACAGTTCTATAAGTAAAGACTGTACAAATCAAAAAGGTTGATTGTGTTTTCTTTGATATTTAGTATTTATTTTAAAAATGCTAAATTTATTATACAATTTATAATAAATTGAAAGCATTGCTTATTATAATTAAATTATTTATAAATTTAGAAATTCATTATGGTACTAAGCTAATTAAAATATGGTAGAACTCACTGTGGTCCAGATCATTGACACGAACCTTTTTGAATATTCGCCCTTGGCACTTGTGTGTGTGATAAGCAAGTAAGAATATTTCCCTTTCGATGGACTCACAATCTCAATTCAATTTATTTCGTATTAGCGCAACAAAATTTCAAATAATTTTTTATGTATTCACTGTCTTTATGGCTTGGCAAATCCTTTTACTTTTTATGATACTCTTCTCATCAAGCATTGTTTGCTGTGAAATGTTTTAATCTATATTTTAATTAAAAATCTAATAGGGATTATAAGGATATTCCTTTTGTGAGTATTGTTTTCATTGCAATTGCATTGGTAGTAGTAGCCAAGTCAAATACTACACCAAAAACAAAGACAATGTCCTTTGATTGTTTCACTGGCTGCCAACTTCGCACCCATAAACACACGCCAAAGGCCAGAATTCAATCAGCGATTTCGCTTAAGGATAAACGCGTTGCCAAGTGGCCTCGTTTATCATCGAAGGTCCTTAATTGTATTCATTTATGTTTTTCTATTTGTATTGAAATAACAGCTTAGCATACCCAAAGCATACCCGTTTAGATTCAAAGGAAGAGGCACAAAGATGAGGGATTTCAATGACAGACGGGTTCATTCTGTCTGTTTTGAGAATTTAAAATTTTATTTTTGCTGTTGGTTTCGTTGCTTAATATTTTATAGACATTGTAATTGAAAAGCAATAACTAAAGGGTTAAATAAACAACCAAATAAATTCAAATAAATATTAATATACTCTAAACTGTTGGTGTTTCCTTCAAGAAAAGCCTGATGCCAGGAAATCCTTAAACAAATTTCATTTGTCGATATTTTGACATAAATACGTATTACATTTCTTTTAAAGTTTTGCACTACGTAAGGATTTACTAAATGAATAAAAACAGAAATTGATCAGGAAACAGTTTAATTAATAAAAAAGCATATTAAGGTCTTTGGATTTATTCTTGCATTTTAAATAAATAATTGACTCACTTTTTCCATTGCTATTAAAAAGTTTATTTTTATGCCTTGAAGCAGAAAGCATTGATTGGCTCTAAAAATTACCCATGGGTAAAGGACATATAGTCAACATACTATAGTCTGCAGTAATTGCAGGAGATGAAATTTAAATGTATTCATTTGATATAGTATTTGATCTAGTTTAATTTTAATTTCTTTGTTTATTTTCAGTTTTTAATTTGGGTCACGTGTTTTTTTTATTAAAAATGCATATCCTTTAGTGTAAATTTTTGTTGGCATATGCACTGTAATTATAGCAAGAAATATCAGAACACACAAAAGTTAATTCTAAAGGTTTCACGGTGGTATATACCTCCTGCTCAAAAAGTACCCGGATTATGTAAATAAAATACACAAATTTAAGTTTTATTCCAAATTTATTTTATCTCCTTCAAAATATGCTTCTTCTGAAGCGATATACACATGCCAATGCTTAACCCAATCTTTCATACACTTTTCTTCCATACACTTTTCGTAGGCCCGTGCAGATATAGCTTTTAGTTCCATCGGCATATTCTCTTTTACCGATTCAATTGACTCAAAACGCTTACCACGAAGGGGCAATTTGAGTTTCGGGAACAGGAAAAAGTCGCACGGATCCAGATCTGGCGAATATGGTGCCTGAGCGATGACAGTGGTGCCGTGTTTGTTCAAAAAATTGCGTACAACAAGAATTTTCCATAATAAAAATCGCTAAATGCACTTGAGGTAGTCTCACATTAACAGCTGCTGTAAACAAACTAATTGACAGATGGCGCTCAAATTTGTACCATATGTCAACAAATCGTGTACCAACATAACATAACATATGTTTTTGAAAAAGGTCTATTACTTAAGGAGTAGTCCTTCCGAAGTAATCAGATCGGTAGCTGTTGGGCTATTCTCTTCTGTTCTACACAATATAGAAAACTAGATTTTCAATAATAATTTTGCTTAGACTGATTGAATTGTGAAAAAAAATGTTCTCAGTTGGAAATACTTAACATTCTTCATTTTCATAGCAATACTTCTGTGATTATTGATTTTCCAAATGGCAGTAAAACTAAAGAAAAGATTGGTTTAGATTCTTAGATGTGAAAGTATAATGACAATAAATTTATTCTAATTAACATGGAATGCATTATAGCTGATAATGTTTATTTTTTTTTTTTTTTTTGAAAACACAAAAAAATTAAGTATTGTAAAATCCAACAACTACCAATGAAAATGGAGAAAGGATCACAACAGCAATACATTCGAACTGATTGGTTGAGAGAGTGATCTTCAATAGTTTTCTGAAATTCTTGTTGTCTCTTTTTCGCTCACACTGCCTTACGCAGAAGAGCAAAATATTATAAACACCCCCATTCTAAATATTAGGTCAACATGTTTACTTTTGAGATGGAATATTCACATATTGAGGTGAATAGAAGGACTATATGTTAAAATTGATAAAAGGGATGAAATACATACAAATTATAATAGTATCAAAAATTACCTGAGGAATTAATAGTTTGCAGACTATATATGTCAAACAGGTAAAATATGATTATGGAAATTATCTTTTACACAATTTTATAATATAAAATATTTAAAATGAAGTCGTTTTTATGTAGCAACTATTGAAAAAATGTAATTGATCGAATCTTTAAACCAACTTCTTTGCCTTTAGTATTGTTAAGCGACATTATAATGGCTGATTACTTTCCTCTGTGTAAAAAGTATTGGTCTCTATTTGACTAAAGAGATAGTGTCTTCTATGAAAAATATATTTTTAGATTATGACACCAATAAATATACTTCAATTAAGTAGTTACTAATTACTCATTGTGTTAGTGACCTAAGCAGTAATTTGTTTAACGTAACTGGTCGTATATAGTCCTTAGGGACTATTTAGTAAGTCCTAAGGACTTACTTTTGGAAACATGTGAAAATGTTAAATATTAGAAATAATTATATTATTTTTATCAAAATAATATAATTATAATTCAATATATCAATTCAACGTTGAATTAATAATGTAGTATATTATAGTAGTTAAATTACTCAATGTATATTATAATGAATATTTCTATTCTGTTTATTTAATATTTCTCATTGACTAGATGTATTAAGACCTTAATTGCCTTAATATATTTTAACTGAATGTAGCCGAAAATATAATTGATATGTTTTAGTGATTAATTATTGGTATTTCATTTACGCCGCACTATATCCTACGATAATAATTTCGTTTAAAATATTTTTAATGACGTATTATGTTTCAATTACTTACTTACAAAATAAATAATTGCAAATAATGAAAACGGTAATGAGCTTAATAATTGTAAATACTATCGTATTTAATTGATAAAATGTTTTTTATGATATTATTATGAGTAAATGCACTATAACAAGTATTAGTTCAATATAAATGAAATCATATTGCGGACCTCTGTCTTCATCCTTTATTTAAATAAATATACTATCTGTTTGTGAGATTAAAAGTCTCTCAGTAATAAAACTACTTACTTGATATATATATTGAAAACCATTCCGCAAAATAATATGTTAATAGGAAATTACTTAAATTTTGACTCGTCGTCAATGTATAATTTTTCTCTGGTTCTCAATGAGTATTATCTGCTCTTAGATACTATCTATGATTACATTACATTATTTTATAAAAATCGTATTGTTTATTTAATATTGTATAAATTGAAAATATTGAGACTAAGAAAATTGGTGAATAATTCCTTGTTTTTTATTCGTTCTTAATGTATTTATGACAGTATTCTACTTTAAATTAGAAAAAAATTTAATTTTCGTTGTATTCATTTTTACAAAACAGGACTAAGTGGATTTGCTGAATGTAACTAAATTTCTCCCACATATTCTCCTATACTCGTATAAGCTCATACGTAGCTTAATGAAATCCCCACCCATTCACATACATCCAATAAAAGCAAAAAGGAACCATCAATCTTCTGAGCTGTCAATTTGATGCTATTAAAATGAACAATAAAAAAATATAAATAAAAATATTTTATTTATTGAGTGAAAAATGAGAAGTGCTCGGCACACTGGTGGTAGGGGAGTATCCTAACAATATTACATAAAATATGCATATGAAGGTGTGCGAGTACGTGTATGAATCCGAGTACGGTAGTGTTAAGGTATGTGGATTCGTTTGTGATATAATTTTAATCCCAACAATGGAAGGGAAAAGTAAAAATAAACACGCTAAAAAAGATGAATGAATAAATAATGTTTCGAAATCTACTTAAGGTCTGTTTACACTTACTGCAAAGCTAAATTGCGTAAAATCCTTTACAGTTAATACATAATTTTTAAAATTTTTTTTTTGTACTGAATGCGTAAAAACTTCAGTATTTATTAGTTTTTTTTTTAAATCTAAATCTAAATAAAAAATGTTTGTCTAAGTTGGCAAATATATTTTATTTTTGTAGAGAGATAACAAAACTTTAAATACAAAGAGCATAAGAGATGAAGAAAGTAGTTAAAGTTACATAAATAACACTGAATATATAATCTGGTGTGCTTCTTCTTTACTGCTTCTTCTTCAAGTTTTTTTAAAACTAGGATATCATGTAGGGGCATTTCATCTTCCGCGGTACACCGAATGTACGTATTGTAAGCACTTATAGAATATGTTGTCTTAATTAATGCGTGAGAACGATTTCTTATGTCTCAACTATTACTATCAATTTCAACAATCAAAATAAACCCAACTCATTGATTTTATAAATTTGATCAAGGAACAGATTCTTCAATTATTATTGTAAATCTGTCAAAAACGGATTAACAGATTTTGAATTTCTGGAAAGTTTCTCTCCGCAAATTATTAAGTGCCGAATTCCATAATGTTTTTTGAAATTGGACATCCAACCATTGCTGGTATTATACAGACCCTCCCTTTCATTCACGGTTCTGTATAACTGGAACGCTTTGGCTTTCATTATGTCCACAGAATTTGGAACTTACCGTTATTGCTGTTTACAAAACTATTTTTACAAAGCTCAGTCCATTTTTGGGTATTGGCATTATTCTTGGCTTCCCAGGCCCGGCTTTAATGTTTTTCACTTATTCTTAAATTAAACGTTGCTTTTTTTAAGTCTGCATACTGTAGATTTATTCATATCGTATTTTAGGTAAATTGCCTTAATCGGTACTCCAGAATTTATTTTGTCTAAAATGCTAACGTTTTACAGTATTGTCGCCTAAACTTTTTTATCGAAGGCATCGTTACTTCATCATTATCCGTGTCTATACAGTCTAGAAGGACCTAAGTCTATTTAACAACAGTCATCCATTCCTCTCTGTTTTTTGTGTCCTACTGCACGCTGTCTTTCCATCGTTTTCTTCGTCGCCCTCTTTTCTTCTGGTAGTTCCTACTTCGTTCTCATAAATCTTAAACGGTACTCTCATATCCGGCATTCTTATCACATATCCAACAAGATGGGTTGTTGCTTTTTTATTAATTTGTTTATTGTTTCACTTTCACTGTGAAGGTATTTGAAGTGTTGCAATTATGGAGGAGTTGCTTAAATCGAGAACGTACTGTATATAGAATTAAATTTTATTTAGTAAATGGAGTAATAGTGTTAATCGAGTATAATAAAATAATATCGAATATGATGTACTGTTATTATTATTATATCAATAATCAAATTTGCTTTTACTGATTAACATTTTTACATTTTACTTAAGGAAAATAATGCTTCTGTAAAAAAGCTGGCAACACTGTAACTTCTTTATTATTATGTGCAGGAAACTTTGTTTGAAAAGTTTTATTACTTAACCACTCTGTCGCTTTATTGTACAGAAAAGTATTTTTCAATGTTATTTCATTAATATTTTTAAAAAATACGAGTAGTCGTGAACATGTTAAACATATACAAATTCGTATAAGTGAGAGAATCAATATACTTTCATATGCATTTGTAATATTTTATTACAACAATACAACAATACAACAACATCACAAGTCAAAATTGAATTTTTACATATCGCACTTATCCTCTTCTTTTTCGTCCTGCGGATTTTTTAATAAACTTTTCCTTATAGTTTTTAACACTTGCACTTGTGCGTCTCAAATTCCCATGCGTAGACTCACTTGAAGGCAACTGCGGAGGCATTCGCTGATACTCCTTTCGATTCCTCACTTAAATATGCACCCCTGCTTGCCGTTAGTCGTTTTGACTTCCTTATTAAGTCAATATTGCAGGGCCCAAAATGGTTGGAACACAGGCGTGAATATTTGTTTATCAATATTTTTGCCTTTATTTCCTGTTTAAAGGATTCAAAAAATTTTAAACAAATACGCATCAATATGGTTGTATATTGCGTGATATATGAGAGAGATTGGAGAGATGTGAATATGATGTTTATGAAAAATTACTTTAAATATTGGTTTATTTGTTCAGAATAAAATTAAACAAAAGCATTATACTATGTGCAGACACATCTTAATTTCGCAAAAATCTTAATTTCATCTTCGTTTCAGCGAAATTAAGTTGTTTTTTCCATTAAAAAATAAAGTTTTAAGGTTAGAACGAAATTAAGAAAAATTTCCTTAATTTCGTTGAAGCGAATGCTGAAATTAAGAAACATTTTTAATGCAACTATGAACAAGATAAATTTTAAGTTAAAGATAAAGTTGAGATAACGAAAAAGTGACATTTTTTTTAAATAAATATCAATGATAGTTGACTTATATAAAATCGGGACAATATTTTGAAAGTAGTGCACATTTTTAAATTTGAATATAGAGAAAAAACTGTAACTGTTATTAATTTAAAATGCAGTGAAAAATAATAAATCACAGACCTGAATATCACCAAAGCTAATAAAACTACAGAATGCCATTCTTTATAGTTATAAAAATCAACTTTTAAAATTTTCCAAATACAAATGTTGTTTGGAACATGAAATTTTTAACATTCGATTTGTAAACGAATAATATTTGATTTCCTTAATTTGCGGCAGTATGAAAACTTTTGAAATTAGCTTAATTTCATTTTTACGAAATTAAGGAAATTTG
>NC_051846.1:137895290-137905109 GCF_002237135.1 Teleopsis dalmanni | reverse complement strand
TCCTCAACATTGTATGTTTTAAGTTCCAAATAATATATTTATTTTCTATAACGTAAATCATATGGTTTTTAAAGATCCCTAAAGTCCATGTTAAAGTTCATGTAGTCAAATCTCAGTTCGACGAACCACTTACAAATCTTGAAAATACAATAGATGAGAGAAAAAGTTTTAGCTCAATATATGAAGGACTACTGTCGTTCTTAAGGTGCAACGACAGTCTGTCATTTCCTTGAAGAGCATCAACTTTTTTAACCGTAGACTGCTGATCTTTTATAAAATCATTGCAATAATATTTTTCTCGAATTAATTTTCTAATTGAACAGTAACTTGATATCGGCTATATTTACGACAATTCTTCGTTATTCGCTTTATCGTCTATCCAAAGCCTTTAATTATTTCTGTCTGATCTCTTTATTCCTATCGACATGACCTCACAAGCGTGACGCAACTCTATTGCATTCGGCATACGTCCCTTTCTTATTGAGACAAATTTCATGTTGAGACTCTATATCCTATATCTGTCACTATATCAGGCACATATGATCCCAATTTAGAGTTTGTGAATATATTCAAATGGTGTTCACGGCAATATGTTCTAACTTTTTGTGTAACAACCGTTAAATCTTTAAATCATAAAAACTTTCTGCATTAATGGTGACGACTTTTCTTCAAAAACTAAAACTCATTTTTCATACGGTGAATATGTTATGGCATTTAGTCTAGAACTAATAACGGGCTCGTACTTTTCTAAAAATTACGATTTGAATATGTGACACAATTTAATTATGATCTTTGCAGCCACATGATTATGAATTGATCTAATGTGGAATTATAAAAGAAATGAGGTTTTAAAACGACGGTTTCACAAGATACACGAGTCCTGATTTGCCGTATTTCGCAAGAAATTTTTCGGATGTGTAAATTGACGATTTAGTAACGTGAATTGGCGATTTAAAATCACTCGACCGTTTTGGTGAAGCTACGCAAAGGATCGTGTTTATGTTAATAGTTGTGATGATAAGTTGTATTTCACACCAAATGATAAGATCCAAACAATATATATAATAAAAATTTATTATAATTCACAGAAGAGATAACGTTTTATAATGCAAAATACAATTTATTTCTTATGATAATAGATTAATGTGAGAGAAATATCTTCATTGCGACTTTTTTTAATACGAAGCTATTATTTAGTTTTCCAATATTTTTGTTGTGGATCGAAATACCTACAATGGGTGCTCGTCAATGATTTGCATTACTGAAAATTGAGGCTTTTCTTTTCATTTTTCACTGATTGCGAAAATGTGTTCAATTCTAAGAAGATTATACAGAAAACATTTTAAATTGCTCTCGAACCTACAATGAGTATAAATGCAGGTAAATAAACTAAATAAAACATTTCGACCACTCTCTGACTCACCGAAAATAATGTACAAAGGATTGTAATATATTTAGTATAATTAAATAATTGAAATAATTGAATTTCAAAGTTTTACATCAGGAGTATGGGGGAATACACTTAAGCTATTTGGCAAAACAAATTCTCATTTTTCCATGGAATTTTCAATAAAATTACACCACATCGCCAAGTGTTTATTGCTAAGTGTTCAGAACTTTTTTGACCTTGTCGCCGAAGATAGTTGACTGTCTGCCGCAAATGCAACTTAGCATTATGCACTCTTATTGCCTATTCTAAAGTTATTTAGAACCTATTTAGAATACAGTTTCCACTGTTTTTTCTATTTGATGCTAGTATTATATGTCCAATCATAAATTTCCCAGAAGTTATATGAGTTATGTGCATATATATATAGTAATTATAACGAACATTTTCATATTGTGTTTTACTATAGTGCTATGTTTAGATATTACTAAATATTTAAAGCTCCTTACTCTAGGAGTCTTAATTTTGCATTTAGCATCCATCCAATCTGAAATTTGAGTGAAGTAAGCGAATAATGAGTGTTAGTTGACTTTTCAAGTTATTACAATTTCTGGTGGAATACTCCAACAATCCCAAAAGTTTTTTACAATAATGCATTTTTTTTTTTTGGGTAAGTAGAAAGTATTAAAAGCCATTGTGTCAAACTTTAACCTATTAAAAGCACAATGAAGATTCCAGTTATTAAACCATGAAGATCAGGGTGCTGGCAACCTCATTTTAATAGTAGAGATCAAAAGTAGAAATCTTTATTTTTAAAAGTCCGCAAAGACGCGTTGGCGGTGATAATTATTATGTGATCAAGAATAGAAAAACCACGGTTATAAAAATGAAAGATAGAAACTGATTGAATATCAACGAAGTAAATAGAAAGGTATCGGAGAAGTTAGTGTCTCACAGCTAAAATCAACTTTGAAGAAATGCTGCTAGTGCAATGAATATCATCATAAGGGGGATATAGCCGATTAAAATATTGTCTGGCGATTGATAGTAGGTATTCATCATTGTAGTAGTTTTCGCCTTGGCGTTAATCAGAGAATTGGATAAGCACACCCTTAGAGGGGTTTGTAATTAGTGAGATCGCGAATACGATTACGCTCAAATAGACGACAATGTCACTTCAATGTAATGAGCACAGATTGAAATACAAAAATTATCACTAAATCACTAAAAATTAAGAAAACTCTTTAGGCTCCTTGTAAAAAAAGGTTGTAAGAAGATCCAAAACTATGAAACATGTGTATAACGACTATGTTAAATAGGGTTGAGGTTTTAATCAACATCAATTTGCGTTGTGTGAAATATTAATTATTTATTGCTTCATATTCAAAATAGATTTATCTGGAAGTAACACTATCTCACTAACACTATTCTCACATAGAACATGATTTGAGGTATCTGTTCCCTGTTTATACCGAGATATTAAAAAATATTTTATTTACTCCCTTGTAAAATTCTTCTAATTTGACTTCCTATTAATTTATTATTTTGGAAGTAAGAACACTTGAAATTTATGAGAAATTGTCAATTTGTGTTACGAGTGTTGTAATTTTCCTATTTGGGCAAATAAAACGTTCAAATTTTATGCGGTGTTCTCTCCATAAAGAAAAGTTTTGTGTTTTTAACACGAAAGTTTTTCAAATTCTACTCAAAACATTAATTATGTTAATTGTTTTCCTCTTAACATTAATAGAAAAGCGCACTCAGACATGACAACTTTACAAAACTAATTACAAAGATACTCACATCCGCCTTTGCTGCTGCAAACCTTTCTGTTGATTTTGCTTGTTTTTTGTTTTTGTAAAATTCACTTAAGATAAATAGAAAATCTGTATTGGAAAAAAATTGAAAGAAAACACAAAACAAGAAAATACTAAAATCCTTTTATCGTTTTAGCTTCAAATTCAGTGCAACTTTGAATGCTTGAAAAAGTTTGCCGCCAATGCGGCTCCAATTAGTGCGACAGCTTACGAGTGTGAATCCTACGCCCGCCTATCGTAAGTGCTGCCATCTGTTGGTGGACAAGTAATTTACAGTTACTATTGTCTAATTGCCAATGCCATTGCCACGCAATTTTGCAAAGCCTTCAACGCGCCAGAAACAGTGCAGATTTTGTTTTAAACAAAAAGGAGAGAAATTGAAGACTCCTTTAGTTGGATTGAAGTGGCAAAATTAACGTGCAACTTCCTCACTCACATCCTCCACCGCTGCTGCTGCCTCCTGCCTGCTGCCTGGTGCCTGGTGCCAAGAAAAACATCTTCAGTGAATTTTTAATTAAAAGTAAATTCAATTTCAATTTTAACTGCATTCAAGCTTATTTAATGAAAGTAATTAACAGTCTGTGAGGCTCCACTGCTATGTCGCTTGGCAGAACTTGAGTACTTTAGCGGCATAATTTATTCTCAGTCACATAATAACGTTGCACAATTTACTTGGTATCGGTTGTGTAAACTAGAAATCGGATATATAGTATGAAACAGTCGACAAGAAAAGTTATAAATTTTATAAGATGAGGGATCAAATGGCTTTTCCCGTAAAAAAATTTATATGGAAAGTATAAGTTAAATCCAAAATTTGCAAGGTTCATTGAAATTATGAATAAATTTTTGTAGATTTTTCAAAGAAAAATATAATAAATAAATCATATTTATGTACTGTCATTGCTAACTTCAAAAAATTATTTAATCATAGAGAAGATAAGACGATTTTCCTTATATGTACAATTATGTTTTCATATCGTTTTGTATAATTTATTAGTTTTATATGGGAAAGACCGCCTATGCTCCAAGGGTGGAGAGTTCTAACAAGTGGATTATGTACGAGTTGCCAAGATGGGGAAGAGGTAGAATCCATCAACAACTTCCTGTGTCTCTGTCCAGGACTGCAGACTTCGGAAACGCTTTTTCACTAGCCTGGAAGAGATAACGAAAGCAAACTTATCGGACTTCCATAACTTCATCTGGAAAATCAACAAGGTTGAACAAGGATAAAAGATAACAAAGGTTAGCAACTCGCCCTGGCATAATATTTGAGAGTATCACAATGGGCAATATAATCCTCCGAGTGGAAGTGCTGATCACTGTCAGCACGCATCATTTAGTTTCAAAAATTTTCAACAAAAAAGGGCATATAATATATATAAATATGAACTTTTTCTTTGATATGATTGAAAATAAAATTTTATATTAAATTTTAAGTAATTTTTATTTCCATTACTTACCTTTTCTGGCTATTGCTTTTTTTGGTAGTTCAAGTACTAATCGCTTCACTACCTTAAGTCCTCCTTATAAAGACTGTCGTATGACAGATGGTCATGAGAATTCTATGCTCTTTGTGGTCGTGAGCTAAAGGCATATTGTACGAAAGTCTTAACTGAATTATTAATTCGTACATTTACTACTATTTTAGCACTTTTTGGTTGTGCTGAAAATTAAAAGTTCAATATTTTTATAAGGATATACTAGTGTATACACACAAAAATGTGTATATTTGTTCCTAAAAGGCACAAATTTATTACTGAACATTTTTTTGATCAACGTGATGTGGCACAGTATGCTTCATCTAAGTAACCAAAGTTCGCTCTTGCTGTTATTTGAAAATTTTTAAATTGCATTCAAAATAACAACAATTTATAGGTGTAGGACTCATTCTGAACTTTGCTGGGAAATAAACATCCTTTCCTGGAATTCACTTAAACAATTTTCCGCACACATTAGATCTCTTTAGTTCCTTAGCCATTATTCGTTTTAAGTTGTCTTATTTATAGTGTACCTTTTCAATATTGCGAACCTTGCCTGGAGAGATTTATCGATTAATATCACTATTAAGTAATGATAAATAAAACTGTGCATGGTGTTGTGTCCCAATTAGATAACTTAAAATTTTGATAATTTATTTATTTTATAATGCTAGTATAAATATACAATATACTAATATTTTAATAAAACCTTATCGTTTCACACATAAAATTACTGAGGGTTTTTTTACAACGTCTAGTATTCTCATGTTTCTTAGTAGAGACGAGAATACTTCCATTCCATTTTTTCTATTTTTTTAATGAGGTGGTAATTTTAGTTTAGCTGGTCTTTTAAATCAGGCTCTAGTGATAGTATATAGAGTAATCAAATAAAAATAAATTTGGGCTCTTATATAAAACATCAATCAAAAGATGTTTGAGCCAAGAACGACTCGAGAGTATAACTTGAGTGTATACCAAAAATAAGAAGACTTTACAATAGTATGTCGGTCATTAATTGTATGAGTTGTTAATTCTTTACAAGCTTCACTCTTCAAGCATTGGTTGAATGTAGTGGCTAGTTCTGCGTTTTCCTTGAAACCTTCTTTTTCTTGCACTTCTTTCGATTTGGCAGCTTGCGCTTCTTGCACGGTTGTATATAATTATCAGAGTCTGTGTCTAAATTATATGAAAGCAACTTTAAAGTTCATACTAAAACAGCTTCATATATTATCATTCTTACCAATAAATTTGTTAGTATTTTTGGCTTTTGGTTTCGACAAATTCTTCTTCCTTGGAAGCAGTTTCTTTTTTGGGGAAGCGATCGAAGTCAGTGGTTTTTTGACTTTACGTCTTTCATTTTTAGGTTTTCGCTTGCGAGTTCTTTGCTTCGCAGTTTTTCGCTTCTTGATACGCTCTCGGGTTTTGACCGCATGAAGTAGTTCACAGCTGTCCTTCAAATCTAAAAATTTTTTACTGCAGAAATAAAGCAGAGAAGAGGTAAGACTTCATCTCATATGCAAGACATTTTTATAAACTTACGACAAAGGTGGATCCATGAAATCATTGTTATAAAGAGCTGAACACAAGTTTCCCATTGCCAAATGTTAATCTATTTTTGAATTTTTGAATTTTGGAATTATGTAATCACTAATTTTTTTTAAATTGTGCTTTTGAAACGTACTCGAAAATAAAATAATTTTAATGAAAAAACAAAACTTTATTAACAACTAACATTTTTTTGGAAAATCAATGATAACTTTATAAGTTAAGTTAATTTGACGAAAAATCAAAATAAAATAATGTTATATTAAAATTTTTTTGTGCTATGACTAGATCGCCCTAAAATCCACCTCAGCACGCACAGGAAGATATGCTGATCTACGGTCCGTCATCAGTTAATAAATAAATAAATGATAATAATTCTAGTATAGTTAAAGCTTATCCCTGCCCCACAACATCAACAACGTAGAAATTTATTTCCAATAAAACTGAGAGAAATAAAATTTGTAAATCCAAACATTATTCAGGTTTCTTTAAAAGAATTCCTGGGCTGATCATATAGTTATTTCGGATGATGAAAAATATCCAAACCATGGATGCGTGTGTGGATGTATTAACATAAACAATTGCACTTGCTGTGTTAATAGCTAAAACTAACGCATAAGCCTCAGCTATATATATTAAACTAACAGTTGTAAATTGTTGCTTTTGCACATAAAATAGATTACTTCCATTGTATCCGTGTTAAAATGTAAGGGATATAGTGTCATAGCTTAATTTATTAGCGGAAAACCACAACTAGTTATTGCTAAAATATAAATAATAAAATGCACACAGTGAAGCAACATGAGACTTAGAAGCTATATCTTTGTGAGGTCATACAAGTTTCAAGAATAACAAGATTTCACAAGAATACGTCCAATCCTTTGATAAGAAATGTGTTTGTCAACAGTATACATCTAATATTTTGACATTTATGTAGCTTAAAGAAATGAAACACTACCCTTTTGGTGGTTCAGGCGATTATGGTGATCGTCTGTATCAATCAACTCCATGTTGGTGTTTTTTTAATAGGGACGTTCTCTATAAAAAAAATTATGGTAAAAAAATTTCGGAAAATTATTGCAGCAATGGTAACTACATGTTTTGATGTGGGAGTGGTTATGCAATGCTTCTTACTTTCAATTCCTAGTAAATATCGCCACACCTTAATGGGATTTTAAATTCATTCATTCATTGTTTTCCATCATTTGTTTGGAATTGATTGAATAAATTGTATTAGTACGTACCCTACTAATCTATATTTCTACTTAATTAGTGAATTTTTCTGAAAATGAATGACTATTTTGTTATAGTGTGTAAATAAATTTTAGTGTAAATAAATATATTGTCTAAATTCTCCATTATGGTCCAAACATGTACGTATTTACATATATCCTTCCATAGGCACTAAATTCTTCATTTTCTACATATTGCTCATTGTACACATGAGGACCGCATAATTCAAATTTTGGGATTACGCATAAGTGTTTCAAATGATCATAAAAGGTTAAATATAATCTCTCAGTTGTTATCCGCTAGTGTGCATCAAGTAACGCCTGTATGTGTACTCATTAGCTTCAACTGGCTTTCCAGATTTGTTAATACTTGTCCGCCTACATAATGAAAAATATTTTTCTCACATCAAAATCATATGTACGGTTTTGCTTTCAATTTTTGGAAGCCCACCAACTAACAATTATTGTGCAGAATCAATCAAATTTATTCGAAAACATACCTTGCTATATCAGCTGTTTAAATTTATAGTGTGGCTTAAGTGTGAAGTTGGTGGGGAATTTTCTTTCTAATTCCAACTATAGAGAAAAAAGTATTATCGCATATATTGCTGCACTTAGTGTTAAATTTTTTGAACAATTGTTCCATCACAAGTCCATTGATTTTTTTTATTAAAATATTAATTTTTTAATTTTAATAATTAGAACGTAAGTTTATTTATCAAAGCAACACTATAAACACAACGGGTTTCTCATTTAAAAAAACTAAGATTTCAGTGATTGGAATCTTCTTGTTAAATCATCTTACTAATTATACTCAGTTTAAAGAGTGAATAGTAGTCTGTTGTTTAAAGAAAGTGACGTTGACAGATATGCATACACACTAGCTATCTAGTGACCCTTAAAGTTACAGGAAAGAGAAAACACTAACAATAAGACTTACTGGTATTAATGAAATGTTTAAAAAATAGATGATTTAAATGTTAATATTTAAAAGCTTAAATAATTCACAATAATATGGTTTTAGAATTTTCACTCCGCATTTAAGAATTAAATCGATTTTATGTTTTTCCATTAAGTATTATTCGTGAATAAGCAATTTCGTCATATATGGTATATGATAAGTAAAGGACCTGACATGTTTGTGTAAAATAATTAGTGTTTTTATAATTGCGAGCAAAAAAGTCATTATGAATTGCACACGTATGCGAATAAATTAGTCGTAATTTAGTAGCAATTAATGCCACAAAATGGAGTTGGAAAAAATTCAAAATTAACAAATGCAAATGATTAGAGTGACAGCAAAGGCTAATAGCGACCACACATGGCGAAGCACAAGGATAACACATCCTTCTGTGCTACAACGATCAAAATTGAATCGCGTCTATGGTTCAATGGCACACGGCTTTCAACGAAGCTAATGAACGGACCAAATAAGTCATAAACCAAAATGTATGTTGTTGTGTGTTGCTCCGTGGCAAAAAATTTGCTAAAAACGGAAAATAAATTTTTCAAGGAAGAAATAAAAAACGTTAAACAGAGCAAGCATGTCAGTTGCATTGACAGGCGGCGGTGGCGCATTGGGCAATTGGTAATAGTAGTGGGCAGCGGAAGCGGAAATGACATTAAACGGAATTATATCGACTACGTTAAAAAATTGTCATCTTCATTTACGAATCGAGAGTCGAGTTAAGTTTTTAATTTGAACGTGGCACGAAATTGAATGTTGTACGGCACTCATATACGCTCGCAACGAAAATGCTTAATTGAAATTGCAAATTGTTGCTGCTACACTACCCCTGCACTGCTGCCACTATACTCCTCTACTCGTGCATTGCTGCGTTGCCGCTTTTGCCATTACCATTGCCGATGCCAATGTTGTTGCTGTTGCTGTTGCTGCTGCTGCAGTTGCTTTTGCCACATGCCGCATGGCATATGCCACATCAAGTATTGACAGTCACGGTTTGAGATATAGGTAAAGATACAACGGTCGTACGTTACCGATTCATTGAACCATACACGATGGACAATTAATTTGACCTGTAACCGATGGATTGAATTTTTGTACACTTTGTTTCTGTAATTGTAGCTCGTGTCTTCGTTGTTATTGGTGTTGTTGTTGTTGTAGTTGAGCTCATATTAACTGTCGAAATGGTCATGCAGCATTTACATATTGTAGCGTGCAATATTACAAAATATCGTATAGCATAAATGATTGCTAAAACATTTAAGGCTTTTTCGTACTTTGTAAATATTTTCCTTTTTTCCACTTTTCCATTTTTCCATTTTTCCTTTTCAAGCTGTCAGTTTTCAATTTTTGTGCTAATGAACCAACTGCGCTGCTCGCTTCAAGTGCTCGCTGC
>NC_051846.1:137887690-137895190 GCF_002237135.1 Teleopsis dalmanni | reverse complement strand
TCTGCGAGGTTTTCCAAGCTTTTTGCAAATACCAATAAATTGCTTGATTTTGTCGCCCAATGCTTTTTGGCGATCCACTAGCGAACTGAAACCCATTATCCAGTTAGTTGATTTGTTGATTCACACCTTATGAAACTAAAATTGTTTTATTTATCCTCTGTTGATGCTGACACCAAAGCCTGTGTTGAAGTGATCGTAGGACGCCTTTACTCAAATTTGTGTTAAATTATCAAGCGATTCACCTGATAATGAATTTTCACCAAGTCGTGATCCTGAATCACGTCGGGGTCACCAAAATTAAATGTTAGTGAATTAACACTTAAGAAAATGAATTGACAGCACTTAAACTGTAACTCTTTATTTTGAAAGTTGAGTTTTCAGCACTTGAACTGAAACTCTAGAAATGAAAGTGAGAGATCATATATTGATTTCAACCTGATTTTTATTAAATTAAATTCAGCCTTATATACTAAATTATTACAAATTATTACAATAACAATATCTAAATTTTATTCTTTTCCTTTACCATTTTTTTGCCCAAAGTGCAAGCTCAGCATATATTATGCAACCAAATTCTTTGTTGTGTCTAGCAATCAAGAATTAATGCCAATGCACTGGCTTTGATATAACATATATTACATATTCAAAGTTCAGTGCCACTGCACTTAACAAAAAAATAATGCAAATATTCAATTCAGTGCCACTGCATTTCACTAAATTAAATAATGCAAAGGAAGCCAAAATTTGGATATTGCTAACATCAGCATATATGTTCAAATTTTACAATAAATGTTTTATATATAGATAAATATATTTATAATAATCAAATGTGTAAATCTTGATATTTTGCAATAATTATAATAATACAATTTTACAATAATAATAATTACATATAGATAAATATATAATAATAAATGTGTGAACATTAGTAGTTAGGATATGTGACCCTCCACGATTCTGGTTTCCTTACTTTCTTGAAATACATAGAAACTTTTTTCCCATTAATATCCTCGATTTAAAGAGCGAATACATGTTGTGTCTTAAACTTATTAATTATTTACAGAAAACCTGGGCCCTGTTGCACCAACACTTTTCACTTTTCACTTTGCAAAACTTATGAGTTACTTTTTTTTGCAAAGTAAAAGTGAAAAGCGTTGCACCAAAGACTTAACATAATTTACTTTGGACTTTGCAAATAAAAATTTCACTGCAAAGTCTTTGCATAAAATGCAAAGTAAAGCGTTGCACCAAAAAATTAGATCACTTTCATTTTGTATTGGTTTTTGAAAGCATTTCGATTCTGTATGTATACTTGTTTTTTGTTTGTTTGATATTTTGATGCTATGAGTACATGATTTATGCATAGTATGTACTTATGAGTTTAATTTTTGTTTAAAATAAAAGTTTTTAAAATAATATTTTATTTTAATAATTTATTTTATTACAATTAGTAATATTTGTATAATGTTAGTACAATTATATGTTATACATTAATAAAAAACACAAAATTTTTGTATATGATTTCTTTTATTGACATTGAATCGTAGATAAAGAAGTTGTGTATATCCATATATATTGTGTATATCCATTAAAAGCATTTTTATGTTTTTATTTTGTTTTGCAGTTTGAAAAGTTATAAAAAAAGAATTTAAATGTAAAGAGTATGAGTATGAGTTGTTTTAACAACAATTATATTGAAAAACAAAGTTAACAAATATAATAAGTTGCTTTTATATAAAAATTTAGTTGAAAACACAGGTCAACAAAAAAAAATTTTTTTTTTATCCTAGATATGTTATTGAGTGATCCTAGAGGTATTTTGCGTGCTGATTCCAAATCTGGACTTAGATTTTTTCTATCACGTCTAGTTTTCTTTAGACAACCAGATTAACGGGTGATTCAAGGGGTTTCAGCAAATAAATCGTGAATTTAAAAAATGGTACTTACTTATGTTTTTCTAGCATATTGAGCATCTGGTAAGTCCCTTTTTAGTGTCCAGCAGTAATCTGCTAACATGTTAGTGAAATTTCCTTTGAGGCGTTTTTCCATGTGTAAAATATCCTGGTGAAAACGCTCACCATGTTCATCACTAACGGCGACAAGATTTGGTGGAAAAAAGTCCAGGTGAGAGTGTAGGAAGTGAAGTTTTAAAGACATATTGCAGCCCATTTTTTGGTATGAATCAATTAGATTAGCCACCAGATCGCGATAATTTTCAGCTAACTTATTTTCTAAAAAATGCTCAACTACATTTTTGAATGAGTTCCACGCGTTAATTTCTGTTGAACTCAATTGCTGTTGAAATTCCGAGTCCTTCAGCAGTTCTCTAATCTGTGGCCCAATAAAAATACCTTCCTTAATCTTTGCCTCACTTATTTTAGGAAATTTTTGCTTCAAATAAGTAAAACCACCACCATTTTTATCCATGGCCTTAACAAAATTTTTAAAAAGTCCTAATTCAATGTGCAGAGGTGGTAAAAGAATATTTTTAGGATCGACCAAAGGCTGGAAGAGGACATTTTTGATTCCAGGAACGAGTGCTTTACGTTGTGGCCAATCTTTTTTCAAGTAATGCAATTTTCTGTCTCTGCTATCCCACTCGCAGATGAAGCAACAATATTTTGTGTAACCAAGTTGTAAGCCTAGTAAAATTGCAATAACTTTTAGGTCACCACAAATTTTCCACTTATATCTTATATCTCGTAAGTTTCTTTCATATCAGTTTTATGGGCTAACGGTATTGAGGGAATTTCATTTCCATTATGTAAGAGAACAGCCTTTAAACTGACCTTAGAAGAATCAATGAACAAACGCCAATCATCATCGTTGTATTCAAAATTAAGAGTATCCATAATAGATAGAACATCATTGCAAAAAATAAGGTTGTTTTCTTGAGAAAAGAATAATTTAAATTCGTCATGGCGAGATCGATACATAGAAATTTTAGTTTTTGGATCCAACAATTTCCAACCCTTTAATCGTGATCCTAAGATTTCACTCTTCTTTTTGCACAACTTTAAATCGCGCTCTAGATCGTTTAAATCGTCTTGCGTTATAAGATGAGGTCCATCAGATTTATTAATTCGTAATATTATTATTTATACATATTTATTAACCACGTTATTTATATACATATATTTACATCACGAAAATAATGTATACTATATATATCATATATTAATGAAATACCCAACGCTTAACCCAATCTTTCATACACTTTTCAAAGGCCCGTGAAGGTATGGCTTTTAGTTCCTTCAGCGAATTTTCTTTTACCGATTCAATCGACTCAAAACGTTTACCACGAAGGGGCAATTTGAGTTTCGGGAACAGAAAAAACTCGCACGGATCCAGATCTGGCGAATATGGTGCCTGAGCGATGACAGTGGTGCCGTGTTTGGTCAAAAAATCGCGTACAACAAGAATTTTCTACAGTAAAAATCGCTAAATGCACTTGAGGTAGTCTCACATTAACAGCTGCTGTAAACAAACTAATTGTCAGATGGCGCTGAAATTTGTATCATATGTCAAGAAAGGGTGTACCAACATAACAAAAAATTTTTGAAAAAGGTCTATTACTTAAAAAGTAGTTAACAAACAACAAAATCCGGATACTTTTTGAGCAGTAGGTAAATTACGACCTTATAGCAAAAATATACATTCAACTGTTTTGAAGAATCTAGACGTGATAGAAAGAATCTAAATACAGATTCGGAATCAGCACGAAAAACACGTCTAGGATCTTTTAACAACGTCTCTAGGATAAAATCTTTGTTGACCAGTGAAATTTGTCATTATTATTTAATTTTAAAATATTATAAGTTTGTGGCAGCACCAAAAAATATAAATAAAAGAACTGTCAACAAGGCACAAAGGAGACAACAAAATCCGCAGTTCCCGCCAGTAGTAGTTTGGAAAAAGACAAAGCAGCACGTGAATAAAACGAAAAAACACAAATCTTAACTTTAAGAATATTTTATAATAAATAATTATAAGAAATAAATAAACTTATCCATTACCAATACGGAGTGTTAAATTCGAAATAAAACCCCAACATAAAAAACCACTACATTGGTGACCAAGCCGACGCCGAATATCAAAAATGGCTACTCAAGAGCAAAAGATAACCGAAGACACTAACCCAATCAACGAAAACGCAACAATCACTGCAATAAAGCTGCCGATGTCAACATTAATAAAAAACAACATTGACCTTTGGTTTATTCAGTTGGACTACTGGTTCCAAGTCAACAACATAAGGGGCGATACTCAAAAGTTTGGCACAGTTATCGCAGCATTGGATGCATCGCTGTTAGAACAGATTTATAACACAATACATAATCCACCAGCAACTCAGAAGTACGAAGCTATCAAGCAAGCAATAATAAAAAACTTTGCGGATAGTGAACAAAAACGCATACAAAAATTAGTTAGTGGTTTACAGCTTGGGGATAAAAAGCCATCCCATCTTTTAAGCGAATTGCAACGTATTAGTGGAAGCAAACAAGACGAACAATTACTGAAAGGGTTATGGTTACAACGTCTTCCTGTAGAAGTACAGACATGTCTAGCCACAATTCAAGTGGAACTACCTAAGATGGCGGAATTGGCAGACAACATAACCGAAACAATCCGTATAAACTCAACAATGCAAGGAACTTACGTCAATGCAGCTAACGTCCCTGCAGCAGCTCATATTTAACGTGATGCACAAATCGAACAACTTCAACGAGAAGTGACCAGACTGACGAAAATGGTCTCGAAATTATCAACCGAACACCGCTCAAGAACAAATCAACGTTCACGTTCAACATCCAGAAACCGGCAATGTCATGATGATAGTGAAGAAAAGACCAGTAGAAATTGTTGGTATCATAGAACATATGGGTCAAATGCAAAAAATTGCAAGCAGCCATGCACATATGGCACAAAAAGCTAAAACCGACTTCGTCTACGGCGGCAGAGGAAGTTGTAAACGAAACATCTACAAGACTGTTCGTCTATGACAATAAGACAAAAAAATCATTCCTAATAGACACGGGTGCAGATGTTTCACTTATTGCCGCCAAACAAAAAAATTCAAATACAAACAATAAGAACGAAAGAATACTCTACGCAGCAAATGGTTCTATGATCAAAACATTTGGAGAAATAGAGATAACTCTAGCTCTTGGCTTACGAAGAAATTTCACATGGCCATTTATTATCGCAGATGTAAACACTTCAATCATCGGTGCAGATTTTTTAAATCATTTCGGATTAATAGTAGACATAAAAATGAAACGATTGATCGACACATCAACAAAGATTTTCTCAGCCGCAAGCGAACGTAAGGTAAATGCGCAAAAAATATCAACTGTGAACACATCTTGCAAAATTGCAGATCTACTAAAAGAATACATCGACATCACTAAACCAACACCGACAAATCGCCAGGTGACCAAAGTCACTCACCACATATTAACAAAAGGTCCACCAATATGTGAGAGACCACGTAGGTTACCTCCAGACAAGCTAGCAGCAGCAAAAGAAGAATTCCAAAACTTAGTCACAGCCGGAATATGCCGTCCATCAAGCAGCAATTGGGCTAGCCCCTTACATATGGTAAAAAAACAGACGGTAGTTGGAGACCTTGCGGAGATTACCGTCGCTTAAATGCAATCACCATCCCAGATCGTTACGCAGTTCCTCACATACATGATTTTGCACACATGTTATATAACCAAAAAGTTTTTTCAACCATCGACCTGATTAAGGCATATCACCAGATACCAGTTGAACCGGGGGATATTCCAAAAACGGCGATCATAACTCCATTTGGATTATTTGTATTTACTAACATGGCATTCGGACTTTGCAATGCAGGTCAAACATTTCAACGCTTCATTCACGAAGTATTACGAGATCTCGAATTCGCCTTTGCCTATATTGACGACGTCATTATTGCATCAGCAAACGAGGAAGAGCACAGGCAACACTTGCAACAAGTATTCGAACGATTCAGAAAACATGGTTTAATAATAAACGTATCAAAATGCGTTTTTGCTCAAAACACAGTAAAATTTCTTGGTTATCTCATCAGTGAAAAGGGCATTCAACCTCTACCAGATCGAGTGAAGAGCATCAGCGAGTACCCGCTTCCAACAAAAACAAAAGAATTAAGAAGATTTCTAGCATTACTTAACTTTTATCGCAGGTTCGTACCAAACGCTGTAGATTCTCAAACTGCACTTCAACAAATGATAAAAGGAAACAAGAAGAACGACAACACACCGTTATGCTGGACTGAAGTGAACAAAACAATCTTCCAAAAATGTAAAGATGAACTAACAAACTCGACACTACTTGTTCATCCGTCAAAAACTGCTACGCTTGCATTACAAGTAGACGCCTCGGATAAAGCTCTCGGCGCAGTTCTTCATCAAGTGACAGACAGCACGTTCCAACCACTCGGTTTTTTCTCTAAACGATTAACAGATACACAAAAACGATACAGCACATACGATCGTGAGTTGTTAGCCGCATATCAGGGCATAAAACATTTTCGACATATGTTAGAAGGTCGTGAATTCGTATTAATAACTGACCACAAGCCACTCACGTTCGCATTCCAGCAAAAGTCCGACAAGGCTTCACCACGTCAAGTCCGTCAGCTTGATTATGTAGGTCAATTTACAACGAATATCGTTCATGTCAGCGGAAAAGACAACATCCCAGCAGATTTTCTCTCGCGGATAGATAGTATTAGCATCCCAAAAATCGACTACGATTGTATAATTGGATTACAACGATGTTGCCCACAACTACAAGATATCAAAAACAACAATTCCATCGAAATCAAACTTTTATCTTTACCAACAATATCAGATAAAATTTATTGCGAAGTTTCAACTGGGCGAATTCGTCCTTACATTCCGCAGAAATACCGGCTACATATCTTTAAAGCTACGCATGGGTTGTCTCATCCCAGCATTCGGGGCACAACAAAAATGATAGCTGAAAAATTTTTCTGGCCTTCTATAAATGCTGATATCAGAAACTGGACGCGACAATGTATCCCATGCCAACGTTCTAAAGTGCAACGTCACAACCGTTCACCTATTTGTCAATATGAACTCGCTGAACACAGATTCGAACATATAAACATAGACATCGTCGGCCCGCTACCACCATCAAACAACTGCACATATATATTAACCATCATCGACCGTTTCAGCCGATGGCCAGAAGCAATTCCGATCCCAGATCAAACAGCGGAAACCATCGCAAACGCACTGATTACTCAATGGATCGCACGTTTTGGCGTACCCTTACGTATCACAACAGACCAAGGAAGACAATTTGAATCTTCATTGTTCAACCAACTAGCTGAAGTTATCGGTTGCAAACACTTACGAACTACGAGTTACCATCCTCAAAGTAACGGAATGGTGGAACGATTTCACCGCACATTAAAAGCAGCCTTAATGTGCCACCAAACAACTTCTTGGACAGAAGTTTTAC
>NC_051846.1:137885183-137887590 GCF_002237135.1 Teleopsis dalmanni | reverse complement strand
GGAAACATTCACAAAAAAATAGAAATGAACTTTTTACAATTCTTCACTACACTTTACAATAAAATTCGATTTTGAAAATGTATTAAGGGATGCTAGAGAGGATCTAATAGGCACATCGAAAATATATCCTGAAAAGTATTCTAATCAAAATAGTATTGTTAACATAATTTTTGTAATATTATTTGCTTAGAAAAATATATATAAGTTTAAGTTAAAATTTGATCTTTTGTTGTTGTATTAAGAACGTTCATTATTGCGTTTGAGCATAGATTAAACTATATCATTGAAAATGTGTGTACACCAAGAAGTACGCGGTTAGGCACAAGCATTGGGGTGTTAATACATTCACGCTAGGAGACATTTTTTGTTCATTGTGATGTCAATAAATTGCTGGAGAAAGGCCAGCTACACTTATTAACGCTTTCATTATATATCTATGTGTTATCATTGTTAAACTATTTATTCTTCCAGATGCTACTAATGAGTTCCGACTAGTTTATCTTCGTTATCCTTGCCATGCCAATGACAAGGACACTGGTAAACATTTATTGTTGATTGTGATGTTGATAAATTACTGGAGAAAGGCCAGCTGCAATTATTAACGCTTTCATTATATATCTATGTGTTATCATTGTTAAACTATTTGTTCTTCCAGATGCTATTAATGAGTTCCGACTAGCCCATCTTCGTTATCCTTGCCATGCCAATGAAGTTACTGACAGTCGTCAATAGTCCTAAAGATATAGAAAGTGATTACTGGATTCCACATCTTTTTTATCCTGTTAACACCACATAAATTTTTGGAGTACGTCACCGCTGAAAAGTAAAAGTAAGAAGAAACCAATTCACTTTAATTTTATATTACTCCTATTTACAGCTTACACATATATTGAAATTCCGTAAAACTCTGTAATATATTTCGTGTGTACTGACAAAGTTCAGCACTAAAATTTTTATGAAAATGTTTCACACTAGAATTTCTCTCAGTGCAGCCGTATATTTTGCTTGAACAAATTTCCTATAAGAATTGTCAATAAAAATTTCCATAATCTAATATTGCACAGTTATAAGCCTGCAAATGATTCCCTGAGGGAATTTAGTTTTTTGTTGCCTGCAACATTGTTGTTGGAATTGTAGTTTTTGTTGTAGTATGAGCTCAAGGGTACATTCTTCATACAAGCTCCTATATGGGTAAGTTTTGCATTCCTTGTCACATGAGAAAACTTATAGAATTTTGCCTTCATGTCTTGCGGAAAGGCGTGAAATAAGAAATTTGTAACTTTTTTATTGTTTTGTTTTTACGTTTTTTAAGTGCCGGCATTGTACAGGCATGGATACGTAAATCTAAATCTGAATTATGTCAAGATGACATGTCCCGGACGTATTGCAATGGGAATACTTAACTTGATTCAACTACTCCAATACTGCATCTCTTTAATACTTGTTACGCATGTGTGCAAAGAACAAATATGGTTCCTACTAATGTATATAAGGAGTACATAAATGGTATATGTATTTATTGTATTTTTATATCCATGTAGGTGTTCAGTTATCGCCACTTCTATCTTGTAACTATTATTATTGTTATGCTGGGTTCTTCATTTATATTTGTTTGGTTTTTTATTAAATTTTTTAATATAAAAAACTGTTGGCTTGTCTTTTGCATATAAAAATAATATCACATATCGATTTCGAGCTAAAGATCCCACAGCACAGCTTGTGAAAATAGATTTAATTTGTTTTATATCTTTACTATATTTTGTATCAGCTAAAAATATTTTTAATTTAAGCGTATAAATAAGGTTATACCACTTTTTTAGTTGAAGAATATTTTTCTTTCATTATGTAGGTTTGAGTTTTATGGCAATAGGTCATAGTAAAGTCACAGCTATTCTTTTGTTATTAATAAAATTGAATAGTTCATGCCAAGCAGAATGCCAGTGAATTAAATCACTTTAGATATTTGTTATTTTCATAATTTTTCATATGCAGATAATTTTTGATGATAAAACATTTGCTACTGTGAAAAATTTTGCAAATTGTTGTTATTTTTAGAAAATATTGTAAATAATCAATATCTTTCACTTTGTCTCTTATTACGAATAAATCATATTTTCTACAACAATTACATTGATATAACATATCGGTCCATAAGTCCGTATGATAACCAAAAGAATAATAACTTTATGTTAAGATCTGACTTTACACATCAGTGTGTCCACTTCAAGAAAAAATGGATTGATTCTAACATTTCGATACCGCTCTTTTAAAATAACCTGTACATGTTTCAGTTTCGACACTGAATTATTCTTCGCAGTCAATTTCCTTTCCCTAAAATATTTTTCTGAGGTCTGTGAACAGTTAGTAATGTTTCGACACCAAATACGGTAGCTGTGGAAGCATTTCA
>NC_051846.1:137874250-137885083 GCF_002237135.1 Teleopsis dalmanni | reverse complement strand
CAATGAAGGAAATTTACATATTTTTGTGGTATATGGCAAATATAAATACTTTTGGCGAATTTGGTATTTGTTTTGTCATACCAAAAGCTTCTGTATAGAGAATAATTGAAAGAACTAGTGTTTATCTTATATCAATTGCAAAATTTCCGTTCGTGATTGACAGCACACATGTTAAAATAAATGCACCTCACCATAGCAATTAGGCTTATTTCAAAAGGAAGCATGAATATAGCTTAAACTTGCAAGCAGATTGCAATGGTTTTTTTATAAACGTGTATGTTGGAGAGCCTGTTTCCTTATGTATTGTTCTGTTTTAATTAAATAAATGTATTCAACTTAATGTTTATATATTCATTTCAAGTTAATTGATTTTCATAAATTATCAAACAACACTTTTTTAATAATAATAAAACGTAAGTAATTAAAGTAATAATTTTAATAAATTTTAATAATTTTAATTTATAGTAATAGTAATAATTAAAACATTACTTCAAACAAAGAAATAAATAATAATGACATATTAAATAAATAAGTACATAAAATAAATAATAAATAAATAAAATCAATAATAAATAAATATAAATGTAGATTTGTTTATAATTTTACTACACCGTTGCATCGCATTGCCAACCTCATTTGCATTAAAATACGTTCCACTTTTATCTTTACATACTCCAATTCGAACGAAAGTGACCAGATCAAATTGCTGGTTCCCCCATTGTTTTATGTTTTTTGCATGTAAATTGAGCGATCATGTTTGCGAAACGCAGCTATTAATGAGAATTAATCACAACGTATATTTTTAGTGTTTTATGTTCTTGATAATAACAAACCATATGTGATCATTTCAATCACCTCTGTTCAACTGCAACAAAAATCATTAAAGGAAATACTCAACATTTAAGAATGGTGTCCTAACAGCATACCAAATTAAATAAATATTGTTAATCTTACTGGCAAGAGCTTTTTTAAGTTTACTTTTAAAAGTAAAGCTTAATACTATTTCTGAAAATATAAAAATGTGAAAACTATACAAATAATGATATAAAGGGAACTAATTTCAAACAAGAAAAACTATTACTTTAATTCAAAATTACCCGACCCAAAATTTAAATAAAGTAAACACGAAACTTCGCTCCTAATTGCCCCAAAACTTCCCCAAAAAACTCATACTCCAATGAGCACGAATATTGCCCGATGAATTTTTCCGATTGCTGTGAGCTGTAAAGTTAAAACTGAATTTTATTTATTTTATTATAATAATTCCTATAGTTCCCTTTTTGTATTTAAACAATTTTCTGCGATAAATTTTTGTTCGGTTTCGAATATTGTCACTTTTCGAGAAATGTTTCATTGAATTTCATTTCCCATCGCAATGTGCAAAGTAAGAATTAAAGAAAAAAAATTTATAAAATTCTTTTTTGTACCCAAAATGTTGTTTTTCTCACGTTGCAGTGCTAAATATGCGAACTTTACAAAATTTTTCCTATATTTTTATTTTCGATTGTTGCACAGTACACCGCACACGCGATCCAGTACGGTGCACTGTGCCTTTGGGACGCTGGACCGATATCGTTTTGCTTGAATTTCACCTCTAACTGCACTTTTTCTGCTTTTAGCCACAAAAATCATTATTGGTTGTGGATTTTGCTTTTTAATTAAAGAGAAACCTAAGCGAATAGCGCCAAAAGTATTTGGAAAACAAGCCATCATTGCTGTACCGAACAAAAGAAGCGTAGTTACTATAAAGGTGCGAAGAGTGAGAGAAACTGCCAAAGAATTCATAGCACGACTAGTTAATGGATATGAACGAGCTGAGCTGCTATCAATAAATGTCAGGCAGAATAGGCAAATCGCCAGACAGACTGATTGCCATGCAAACAAAATTCGCCAATGTCCTTTTTTCAAGCCTATTAAATAGTAGTTCCTTTTATGAATTTCAGTGTGTATTTTCACATAGCTCTCAGTTGAGTGCTACTCGTACCTTCACCCTAACATTGAGTACATGTCTGTTTGTTTGTTAAGGCTTTTAACTCAATATTTGGAAATATTATATGTATATTCTAGTTAACTACTGTGTATAAGAATATAAATTTTGTTAATTCATAAAATTTTCTTCGGTACTTATCTAAAATAATTTCAATCTCTATTATTCAGTTTGTTCTAATACAAAATTTAATCATGCAAAAAATACAAAATTTATTAGCATTGGTTCACAACAAAAAATAATAATATAATATATATATGGTTCTTATGTGATAACTCAGTGGTCACATACTCATAAAAAATATATAAATTCACCACAAGTTTTTATTAATCTGATGTCTGTACTGGTTTATAATACAAGTGAGTTGCATTAATACTGAGATCGCCAATAAAAGCACTTGTTCAATAAAGATTTGAAATTATGTACTCTACTAACTGTTTAAAATATAACCAAACTATATCAATATTTGAAACAAATAACAAGGAAATGTTTTCTGGTAGTTACAACAGAAATCCTCTTCCAGTTTTACTACTAAAACTGTTTAAAAAACCAACATTGTACATCTCAGGTACCAGGTGATGTCTGTTGTCAACAACAATAGAGATTGTGCCAATTATTAAAAACTATTGTATTTCAGTTGGATATCAAGGTTATGGTAATAATATTGAAAAATTTCGAAAATGTGAAACTTTCCTTTCGAACTGAAACATGTACAGGTTATTCTAAAAGTGTGGTATCGAAATGTTAGAATCAATCCATTTTTTCTTGAAGTGGACACACTGATGTGTAAAGTCAGATCTCACCATAAAGTTATTATTCTTTTGGTTATCATACGGACTTATGGACCGATATGTTATATCAATGTAATTGTTGTAGAAAATATGATTTATTCGTAATAAGAGATGAAGTGAAAGACATTGATTTCCTAAAAATAACAACAATTTGCAAAATGGTTCACTTTAGCAAATGTTTTATCATTAAAAATTATCTGCATATGAAAAATTATGAAAATTACAAATATCTAAAGTGATTTAGTTCACAAGCATTCTGCTTGGTATGAACTATTCAATTTTATTAATATCAAAAGAATAGCTGTGACTTTACTATGACCTATTGCCATAAAACTCAAACCTACATAATGAAAGAAAAATATTCTTCAACTAAAAAAGTGGTATAACCTTATTCATATGCTTAAATTAAAAATGTTTTTAGCTGATACAAAATATAGTAAAGATATAAAACAAATTAAATCTATTTTCACAAGCTGTGCTATGGGATCTTTAGCTCAAAATCGATATGTGATATTATTTTTATATGCAAAAGACAAGCCAACAGTTTTTTATGTTAAAAAATTTAATAAAAAACCAAACAAATATAAATGAAGAACCCAACATAACAATAATAATAGTTACAAGATAGAAGTGGCGATAACTGAACACCTATGTACATGGATATAAAAATACAATAAATACATATACCATTTATGTACTCCTTATATACATTAGTAGGAACCATAAGACACATTTACTTGTTCTTTGCACACATGCGTAACAAGTATTAAAGAGATGCAGTATTGGAGTAGTTGAATCAAGTTAAGTATTCCCATTGCAATACGTCCGGGACATGTCATCTTGACATAATTCAGATTTAGATTTACGTATCCATGCCTGTACAATGCCGGCACTTAAAAAACGTAAAAACAAAACAATAAAAAAGTTACAAATTTCTTATTTCACGCCTTTCCGCAAGACATGAAGGCAAAATTCTATAAGTTTTCTCATGTGACAAGGAATGCAAAACTTACCCATATAGGAGCTTGTATGAAGAATGTACCCTTGAGCTCATACTACAACAAAAACTACAATTCCAACAACAATGTTGCAGGCAACAAAAAACTAAATTCCCTCAGGGAATCATTTGCAGGCTTATAACTGTGCAATATTAGATTATGGAAATTTTTATTGACAATTCTTATAGGAAATTTGTTCAAGCAAAATATACGGCTGCACTGAGAGAAATTCTAGTGTGAAACATTTTCATAAAAATTTTAGTGCTGAACTTTGTCAGTACACACGAAATATATTACAGAGTTTTACGGAATTTCAATATATGTGTAAGCTGTAAATAGGAGTAATATAAAATTAAAGTGAATTGGTTTCTTCTTACTTTTACTTTTCAGCGGTGACGTACTCCAAAAATTTATGTGGTGTTAACAGGATAAAAAAGATGTGGAATCCAGTAATCACTTTCTATATCTTTAGGACTATTGACGACTGTCAGTAACTTCATTGGCATGGCAAGGATAACGAAGATGGGCTAGTCGGAACTCATTAATAGCATCTGGAAGAACAAATAGTTTAACAATGATAACACATAGATATATAATGAAAGCGTTAATAATTGCAGCTGGCCTTTCTCCAGTAATTTATCAACATCACAATCAACAATAAATGTTTACCAGTGTCCTTGTCATTGGCATGGCAAGGATAACGAAGATAAACTAGTCGGAACTCATTAGTAGCATCTGGAAGAATAAATAGTTTAACAATGATAACACATAGATATATAATGAAAGCGTTAATAAGTGTAGCTGGCCTTTCTCCAGCAATTTATTGACATCACAATGAACAAAAAATGTCTCCTAGCGTGAATGTATTAACACCCCAATGCTTGTGCCTAACCGCGTACTTCTTGGTGTACACACATTTTCAATGATATAGTTTAATCTATGCTCAAACGCAATAATGAACGTTCTTAATACAACAACAAAAGATCAAATTTTAACTTAAACTTATATATATTTTTCTAAGCAAATAATATTACAAAAATTATGTTAACAATACTATTTTGATTAGAATACTTTTCAGGATATATTTTCGATGTGCCTATTAGATCCTCTCTAGCATCCCTTAATACATTTTCAAAATCGAATTTTATTGTAAAGTGTAGTGAAGAATTGTAAAAAGTTCATTTCTATTTTTTTGTGAATGTTTCCATACAATTAAGGATAGTTTTAATTGCCTCTAATTATTCATTAAAAGTATGTGTCACTTAAATTTCAAATGCAGTTGTCGGAGAATGTATATAGAATGTGAATGTATTCTTTTCTTTTCATAAGAAAACATGAGTTTGAAATGTGAAGTAGAGATGAATTTGTGTATCAGACTTCAAGCATCTAGACCCATGTATATAGATATAATAACAATATTGAAATTATGTTTATATTAAGCACAATGTTTCAATTTTGCAGTAGTTACTCAAAGTTTATTTTTATTTTGTTATTTGGTTAGATATATTAAACAATTATGGTGGTGTACCATTTCAATGCTGCTTATTTAATAAACGATCTAGATAACATAATATTTGAGCTTTATTAAGGAATTTGATAGGAAGTGTAACACTTTACAACATTAAATACACATGATATAATAATTCAATCTTTTGATTTTTATTAAGCATATTACATATAACCAAATATCATATATTCAAATAACACATAGTTATACTATTGTTACAGATTAATAACTATTTTTATAACTTAATTGGTAATTTATACAAATCAGTTAGTAATTTAAATACATCATTATATATTATAAACCATATTAATATGTAGCAATTGTACTTTTCTCAGTGTACTTTGGATATGTAACAGCTTATATAGTTATTGTATTAAATTCTGCTAACAGTGATCCGCTGTTCCTGCTGTCAGTATCCACACTTGCCGCTGCCCCACTACGCCATGCATTCGCCATACATTCCCCATAATTTAAGTTATTACATCGCGTTCCAGACTGTTGATTTCTAATTCTTTTGCTACTTACACGATTTTTACTCTCTACCAATTCTTATTGCATTAAGGATAATGACATTGTTTTTGCTTTCAATATGTAACCACGTATATTGCTCATACGAATGTTATGATAACCCCACCATCATTTGCTCTGCCAACGCAAATAGAACCGTACGAGCATAGCGCAAAGGTGTGCACAAACTGCTTGACTCCTCCGCTACTGCCCCGCTACTGCCCCGCTACTGCCAGAGTGCACAATCAAAGTCATAATAGCGTAAAATATGACACCTTACAGAAAAAATAATGAGATCGTTTTGATTTTGTTTTCTTCGTCTTAATTTTAACCGAAGTCGATTGTCGCTCACTGGCAGTGGGCTGAACGGGCGCGACGTACTGTTGTGCTGGGTGGAAGGGTAGCGAAATTGTAATTTGATATTATTGAACCCACACTTGCGCATTTAAGCACTCGGATGGGTTCGTTGTAGATGCTATTTCGTATAAAATAAGTGTACAAAAATAAAATGTCAAAATAAATATAAAATAACAAATGAAAAAAAACAAAAACAAAAACAAAAACAAAAATGAAGTTTATTTTACGACTATGCAGCGTGTTGTTTTACATTTTAGCGTTAAAATTTTAATAATAATGAAATGTCAAACATCACTGTAAAGTGCCCTCGGGGAATCATAATTGCATTATGCGCTCCGAGTGAAGCGTCATAAAATTGTCAAATTAACAACCTATTTTGTAGATTTTGTTAAATGGAACTGCAAAACTATTAAAATATTATGACAACTGAGCGTTAATAATATTGAAAGCAAGTATTTTCGCTCCTCTGAATATTTGAGTTTAGAGTTCGAGTTGTCCTACGCTCGAATAACTTCATTTCATACTCGTGTTCTAGCAGTCGAAAATGATTAATTTTTAAACTTTTATTATAACAGATACACATTTTAATAAAAATATTAAAGAATTTAATTATTGATAAGGAACTTTATATATACTCATATTTAGATTTTTATTCGTCTAAACGGCATAAGTAAGATATTAGCTTTCACTTTGCTGGAGCTGGAGTGGACTTCAAATAGTTGATTTGTTACCAACTGTTATATAGAATTTTTTAATTCCTTTTATTCATACAGATAACCAAACATTTAACAATTAAATAATAAATAACCAAGCATTAAAATTTGTGTGATCTCCAACTTCTCCCTCACTGACAACCTTGCCAACATATTCTTAATTCTGCGTAGGAAGTGTGTGGAAATACAATAATCACAAAAAATTGAAAACCTTACTGTAAACCTTACCTTAGCCTTACCTAATTGATTTTATATATACCTAAAACGAAATATTTAGATCTTTTAACTGAAAATGGTATCGTAGATGTTTACTTTTAAAGTAAGTTAATGAAATTAATTTAAATCAATATTATAAAGCTTAATTTCGAGGTCTATTTGGCATTCAAGTTATTTTAACAAATGCATTCAACTTCTCTCATTAATAAAATACTGTATTTGAATATTTGATTAATGAGTTGGATTTATCAATATCGTTTTGAAGTTTATGTGTTTGGCAAGTAATAATGATTTGCTTAAAATTGTCGTGATGGCTCACAATAGTCTCTACAATCACGAATTCTGGTTAAGCTTACTTATGCTTATGGTTTAAGCATTGCCAGCATCTTAGGCTAAACTACTGCTATTGAAACTTAGTTATACTATTGAAGAAGTAAATGTCCAGGTATATTAATAAACTTAATTGATAATTATAAACACTTTTTTATAAAAGATTTAATAATATTTGATTTTTCTATAGGAAAACTATTTTTAAGGCACATAGTAATTGACATTTTTGATTGATAAAACTACCATTTTATCAATCTTCATCGTGATTTTATCAACTGCGGAAAGATCTTTGTCGGCTTCACTCTTAAAAGTCCTTCTACAGGTAATGTGATTATTATTAACAGTGGTATTACAAGCTTCGATATATTTCTTGTATATCACATTTCTTTATATTGTATTATACTAGGTGACCCAGCGAACTTCGTACCGCGTAACAGTCAATGAATGTTATATTATATTTTAGATTCATCAGCGATCGAATTTTGTGATTGAATACACGTGCAGTGATGTCGTGTCGATCACTTGATGTCTGTCCAAGAAGCAGCATTTGAACAATTTCTTTCCATTTTGGATTACACGAACTAATTTTCTTGATAGTTACGTCACCTGATTTAAAAACAGTAAAATTAGTATCTTAGAAGTAAGACTCACGTCTGTATTCTGAATTGAAAACTATGATGTTGCTACCCACCATTCAATGGGTTTATCATTTTTATATTGAAGTGATATCCATCATCTTCTTGCCAAAACATCAGTGGGTATTGCAACGTGTCATATGAACGGTGTGTTTCACATACTTGTTGCAGTTGCCCAGTATCGCGACGTGTAAGCACAATATCGCGTGTGTTCAAGTTTTCTCCAACGGTCAGGATTGCAACTTCATCTATTGTTGGAGCGTTAAATTTGCGTTCATGTGTTTCTGCTGGTCGTTTACCCGCTCTGATCACAACTTTGTAGTTATCATGTGGCATGCGCTCCAACGCAGTCTTGAACAGCCTGACCAATGCATGATGTTCATGAAGTAGTTGCTACAGATCCTGAAGAATTGCTATTTTCATTGCTGTGTTGATATCTTGACGCCGTTCAAGTTGTTCCATCATATTGTCCATGAAGTATATTTGCAAGAATTTATGTTGTGCATCTTCAACAGGTTGCAATGATTCAATATGATGGTGAATCTGGCACTCGCACAAAACAAACATATCAATACTTTCACCTCATATTTATTTATTATATTTAAATTTATTATAATTGAAATTTGAAATATTTGAAAAGAAAATTTAAAAAGAAATCAATATCACTCAAACTGTCGAACTGTCAACAGTTTGAAACAGCATTTACAAATTAATTATTTTTGCTAAAATAAGTGGATTTTTCCAATATTTTATAATATATTCTGCTATTCGGAGCGGAGACGATTCCAACAAATCAAAGATAATTAAAATCGGTCCAGCCGTTCTTGAGTTATAAGTGGTCTAACTAACACGACTTTCTTTTATGGATATAGATTATATTGCTTGTATTGTATGAAATTTCAGATATTGGAAAACATACCAATCTTTTTGAAAAGAAGGCATTATTACAATAACTTATCTTAATATTTATATTTTAGTATAAAAGCAGCGTTTCAAGCCAAGACTGAATTGTAAACCCGAACTTAACGGAAAATAATACGGATATTTATGTACGGCTAATTTTGATCAAGCACCGTACATAATGGTTCCTTCTCCGAAAAGTTTTTAGTTGCCAGAACTTAAACCGTTGTGATTGTTGTGATCAAACAAGAAAATATCCAGATCAAACCTCTGACTCAAAATATTAGACCGTTAAATAAAAGAAGACTTCTGGTAGAAGTTTCGACGCATCTTGTTGAGCTAAGCATGATAATATTAAGAATTAGGGTTGTTATTAATTTTAAATATAAAAATCATATTTTCTAAAAATGATCAGAAAGACTTCAATTTGGATGTGAACTTTATTATTTTTTGTGTAAATTTTTGTGTAAAAGTAGAAAATAAATCGTTTCTAAGAAGCTTGCGTCATTTACATCTACTATAAATTTTGTTTTACAAAAAGGTGTATGATCCATGTATAAATAGAAAAAAAACTCATTCTCTTGCCTCTAGTTTTCTTCATCAACACAAATTCTATTTAATTTTTATTCGTCTCATGAGTTTTGGGATATATGTACTCTAATATTCAAAAATATGGTTTTAGAAAATTTTTAATATAATATATATAAACCACTTACGCCCAACAGTCACCTACTACTTAATTGGATAGTCATCAGTGTTCTGAGCTGTAAATTTTTCCTCGTAATCTGAATCGTCTCCTATATCTGCCCAGTATACCATCTTACTTGAGTTATTGCCTTTACCTTTACCTCTCTTGTCTTGTTTTCGCTTCTTTATTCCTGTCTTAGGCCTTGATGAAGTCTTTTTTCCAGATTTACGTACAGCGGTTTTACGCTTGTTACTTACTGGTTTCTTTATGCGCTTACGTTCAAGCTTGTCCATACGCTTTTTTTTTGGTCTTCCTCGTTTAGTCACTGCTTGACGTTTTGCTCTTTTTTGGCGACCACCTTTCGGACCATTAGTAATTGCTTCAGTATTGCTACGAGAGAAGTTATCGAATTTAGTTGTTCAAAATGTTTAAAAACTTACCACGAAACCGCCTCATTTGCATTAGATGCCGGGTCAGCTGAAAAAATATTACCCATTTTTGTTACAGAACTTGAGGGTACTTCAGGCAATTAATAATTTTTGAACTTAATTATTTCTGTTGACGTAACAGAACAATAAAATATCTACAACACAAATATATAGAATAAATTTGAGATCTGAATGCAATTTTTTTAAAAGAATAATAATTATTTTTCTTAACAGGGCCTACTACGAAAATAAAACATAAAATAAACTTTTGCTCTACGTAATGAAACTCTTGAGCTTTGACTTGAATTTAAATACTACATATCGTATGTATAATAAAAGCATTCTAATTCTCAATAAAACTCATTGCAATATCATATCTGTGGAATTGTTTTGAAGACACTCGGCTATAGTCTAATTAATGAGTTGGTTGGTTGTGCAGAACCTTTTATGCGACAGCTCGTCGCTTTAGGGAATGATGTATGTTGTTCTTATATTGTCTTCAATTAAAAATAAAAATTGATAACACCATAGTTTAACAAACATTTATGTTGCCATTAGGTACAAATTAGCTTTTGCATATTTTTAAAAAGTTCTTCGCCACCAAATCTGGACAACCTTATTTTTAAGCAGTATAATAGGTGTTACTACTAAATCATAATCGGCGGGCGAAGATATTACTTTATCGTCAACTATTAAAAATTACAAATGAGACTTTGTACCACTTCAGCCAATATTAAATAGCTTCGAAAATCTGTGTCTCAAAATATTGAGCGAAC
>NC_051846.1:137842653-137874150 GCF_002237135.1 Teleopsis dalmanni | reverse complement strand
GACGCCGCCGTTGGTTACGTTGGTAGCGGTAAGTGGTGCTGACATTGGTCCCGGTGGTTGTTTTCCTACCGAACTGTTATCAGGGCTTGAATGCTCTGAAATTTGCCATTTGTTTTCATTCATGCACAATAATTTCACTGAAAAATATTTTTACTATTTCCTTTTTTCTGTTCGAATTTAGAATTTGCCATTATTCACAAAACCACACGCATACGTACTTATACATCACAGCGGCACACACACCCCGCACACACTTGTCGAATCGCATTAATATAATTATGTGTGCTGAAAGGTATTAATTGCAACACGCCATCTTGATGAAGGCTACGAAGGCGTTGCTCGGTGTCACAATCAAAAGTTTTCAAAAGAGTGAAAATAATTTTATTATCCTTATTGTGTTTCTGTATAAAATTGAATACACCAACTATGCCGAGGAATTCTAATTAGAATTCCGATGTGTTGGCGCACATGTGTGTGAGGGTATTTTGGGGTTTAACGCTTCTCTCCAATGTGCAGTGCAAATTGATTCGTTTTCTAATTTCCTTTTCATTGTTAAAGTTCATTAATAAAAAAGGTGGGCGACAACCAAAATTGAATAAAATTAAAAAAAACCAACTTTTCTTAATAATAAACAACCTCAATGAGAGAGTATAGAAGGGTTTGGGAGTCTCAGTATTGCGATAGAGATTATCAAGGACGTAAGTCGCTGGGAAACCAAAAGTATCATTCTTTTAAGCATGAAGATCATCCTTTCTCAGTAAAATTAATTCAATAAGTATGGCATTCAAAACAATAATATAATATTATCTTACATTAAAATTTAAAAGTATCTTAAATTGGGTCATCAAAACCACGTTTAGAGTACTAACATAGATTTAGAAAAAAAATTGTCCTAAATTCGATTTTCTGATAATAAAACTGATTATGTAGTTATTTATACATTATTAAATATTAAAGCCAGTTTCAAAACTGTATAATACAGTGTGATTGGAAAAAATATTTCTCTTTTAGGTTGACTTATAGGTTTACCTTTTTAGATGATAAAATATTTAATAATCATAGTAAGTATAGTCTGAAATTTGCCTTGGATAAATCTTCGAATTGAACTGTACTTAACAGGATTCATCTCACGCCTGAACTCTACATTAGTGGTGCTCTGTGTACAATGCCATCTATGGCATTAGATCTAATGGTCCACTTAATGCCACTTGACATATTTAGTAAGCAGTTGGCAGCATCATCTGCCCTAAGATTGAAGGGCACATCACAATAGAGGGCTAGTGACCATGGGCACGGCTCCATTCTAAAACTTTTCTGTCCTACTCCAAATAACATTGACTATACCCCTCCGAATCTCGACTTTGATAGGAAATTTATTGTTACATTCTCATCCAGGGAAGTTTGATGAGAAGGGTCTAGAACGTTTTACCGATGGTTCAAAGACTGGGAGCGGCGTAGGCAGTGGAGTTTTCTCAGGGGCGCTAAATATATTCTCCTATTATAGGCTTCCAGATCACTGTAGTATTTTTCACGCGGAAGTAATTACCATAAAGAAAGCTTTAGCGTGTCTAGAAGTAAATAATATACTTGAAAGGAATATATATACTATCGGATAGTCAAGCTGCTTACATCTAGGACTGTCTTTGACTGTCTTTGTCTATACATCTCTAAAAGAGATGTCGACGCAGTTCAATATTTCTCTAATTTGGGTTCCTGGTCTTAGGGATATTTTCGGAAATTGCAAAGCAGAGGAGCTAGCCAGACGGGGTGCTTCAGGAAATCACTCGGAACACCTAAACAGTCTGGGCATATCGTTGACATCATGCAAATTGGTATTGAGTTCTTCCCGTGCCAAAGTTTTTAACAAAAGATGGGAAGACTCTGCGATATGCAGGTATCTGTTTGTAATGTGGCCACAGACCAATAATAGAAAATCGAAATCTCTCTAGAGATGCCCCGTAGAGATATTGTAGTAGATTTATTAACAGATTATTGTATTCTAGGTCATCATGCTAGGAGACTGAATCTCCCATTCAACTATTTTTATCGCAGAGACTGAATCTCCCATTCAACTATTTTTGTCGCAGTGGTGGTGAGGATGACGAAAGTGCCTCATACCTGCTTTGTTTCTGTCCGGGACATGCGCGGCGTTGCCTTAAATTTTGGGGGGCCTCCCTCTAAACAACATTATAAGATTTTCAGTAATACGGTGGCACAATGCACCCGTGGGCCCAGCTGGATCCCCCTGGGGTCGCCGGTATAATCTAACCTATAGTCAGAAATGAAATTTATTTACTTCGTGAGATTCAACAAAATTAAGACTTCAAAGTTACTAAATTATTTCGAAAGTTATAGCAAATAAAATGGTTGAAGTTTACATATATTAGTTTTAAAATGATATTTTGTGTTTTATCCATTAATAATACATATTCCAATAGTTTGATGTATGAATGTACAGAAACATTACAAGAAAATATATCTTGTTTAATTCCGTTAAATTCAGTATTTTTATAGCTGTGTCTTTTTCTTCTTTCTTATTAAAAAAATAGAAATTTATTTCTGTGTAAGCTTATAAGCCAAACAATTTGATAAGATGTTACTAACTAAATGCAATCATAAACCATTTCAGTACTTACCTAAAGTAAGCATACAGTTTTTACGTAACCCTCCGGGTAGAAGCAATCATCTGTGCGTGTTGAATTAAAAAAGTCTCGTCATGGACTCTTTATAGGTTGTCTCTGGCTACGAATCCATCATATGAGCAATCGTACAATAAGCTTAATAAAATAAAGCGTCAGTTTATTTTATAGTATTGATGATCTCTGCAAATGATATTTAAATATTTATTGGAAATATCCGAAATCCTTAAAGAGAAAGTACATCTATATAGATGTTTGATAGCTAATTGCAAACACAGGTAAAAGACATAAAATAAAAATAAATAAGATGAAAGAGTGGAATTGCCTACCAAATGTACGACAGCTATTCAATACTCTTATTATCTTACTCTTATCAATACTTTAAAATTATGATATAATTTTATAATTATGTCATAAATCATAAATAATAATTATAATGTAGAATTTTATAATAATTCTAAAACTGCCATGCGATAAAGCAATAATCCGATGTCAGATTCGCACACACAACACACAGTGGAACCACCTAGTATGGTTTATATGTACAGGTGCAGAATAACTCACACAGTGGAACCACCTAGCATGGTCTATACGTACAGCTGCAGAAAAACCAATCGTTGATAAAAAAGCATTTGATACAAGTAGAAAAGTTGTGATGGTGCCATAGAAATAAGCGCGGCACTTCACGGAACTCTGCGGTGAACGACGAAAATATCGCTATTAAGAAATGAGAAGCGAACAGATGTGTCTTTTCAGCCGAAAAGTGTAGGAAGAAGAATGTCGTTGGGTGCTATGCAATTTATTTGAAAATGGTATCTAAAGATCAAAAATCTAACAAACCCAGGTTTGATTCGTATAAGAACAAAAATATTAGCGTGCTTATAGTTAATCAAGGTTCGCTCAATATTTTGAGACACAGATTTTCGAAGCTATTTAATATTGGCTGAAGTGGTACAAAGTCTCATTTGTAATTTTTAATAGTTGACGATAAAGTAATATCTTCGCCCGCCGATTATGATTTAGTAGTAACACCTATTATACTGCTTAAAAATAAGGTTGTCCAGATTTGGTGGCGAAGAACTTTTTAAAAATATGCAAAAGCTAATTTGTACCTAATGGCAACATAAATGTTTGTTAAACTATGGTGTTATCAATTTTTATTTTTAATTGAAGACAATATAAGAACAACATACATCATTCCCTAAAGCGACGAGCTGTCGCATAAAAGGTTCTGCACAACCAACCAACTCATTAATTAGACTATAGCCGAGTGTCTTCAAAACAATTCCACAGATATGATATTGCAATGAGTTTTATTGAGAATTAGAATGCTTTTATTATACATACGATATGTAGTATTTAAATTCAAGTCAAAGCTCAAGAGTTTCATTACGTAGAGCAAAAGTTTATTTTATGTTTTATTTTCGTAGTAGGCCCTGTTAAGAAAAATAATTATTATTCTTTTAAAAAAATTGCATTCAGATCTCAAATTTATTCTATATATTTGTGTTGTAGATATTTTATTGTTCTGTTACGTCAACAGAAATAATTAAGTTCAAAAATTATTAATTGCCTGAAGTACCCTCAAGTTCTGTAACAAAAATGGGTAATATTTTTTCAGCTGACCCGGCATCTAATGCAAATGAGGCGGTTTCGTGGTAAGTTTTTAAACATTTTGAACAACTAAATTCGATAACTTCTCTCGTAGCAATACTGAAGCAATTACTAATGGTCCGAAAGGTGGTCGCCAAAAAAGAGCAAAACGTCAAGCAGTGACTAAACGAGGAAGACCAAAAAAAAAGCGTATGGACAAGCTTGAACGTAAGCGCATAAAGAAACCAGTAAGTAACAAGCGTAAAACCGCTGTACGTAAATCTGGAAAAAAGACTTCATCAAGGCCTAAGACAGGAATAAAGAAGCGAAAACAAGACAAGAGAGGTAAAGGTAAAGGCAATAACTCAAGTAAGATGGTATACTGGGCAGATATAGGAGACGATTCAGATTACGAGGAAAAATTTACAGCTCAGAACACTGATGACTATCCAATTAAGTAGTAGGTGACTGTTGGGCGTAAGTGGTTTATATATATTATATTAAAAATTTTCTAAAACCATATTTTTGAATATTAGAGTACATATATCCCAAAACTCATGAGACGAATAAAAATTAAATAGAATTTGTGTTGATGAAGAAAACTAGAGGCAAGAGAATGAGTTTTTTTTCTATTTATACATGGATCATACACCTTTTTGTAAAACAAAATTTATAGTAGATGTAAATGACGCAAGCTTCTTAGAAACGATTTATTTTCTACTTTTACACAAAAATTTACACAAAAAATAATAAAGTTCACATCCAAATTGAAGTCTTTCTGATCATTTTTAGAAAATATGATTTTTATATTTAAAATTAATAACAACCCTAATTCTTAATATTATCATGCTTAGCTCAACAAGATGCGTCGAAACTTCTACCAGAAGTCTTCTTTTATTTAACGGTCTAATATTTTGAGTCAGAGGTTTGATCTGGATATTTTCTTGTTTGATCACAACAATCACAACGGTTTAAGTTCTGGCAACTAAAAACTTTTCGGAGAAGGAACCATTATGTACGGTGCTTGATCAAAATTAGCCGTACATAAATATCCGTATTATTTTCCGTTAAGTTCGGGTTTACAATTCAGTCTTGGCTTGAAACGCTGCTTTTATACTAAAATATAAATATTAAGATAAGTTATTGTAATAATGCCTTCTTTTCAAAAAGATTGGTATGTTTTCCAATATCTGAAATTTCATACAATACAAGCAATATAATCTATATCCATAAAAGAAAGTCGTGTTAGTTAGACCACTTATAACTCAAGAACGGCTGGACCGATTTTAATTATCTTTGATTTGTTGGAATCGTCTCCGCTCCGAATAGCAAAATATATTATAAAATATTGGAAAAATCCACTTATTTTAGCAAAAATAATTAATTTGTAAATGCTGTTTCAAACTGTTGACAGTTCGACAATTTGAGTGATATTGATTTCTTTTTAAATTTCCTTTTCAAATATTTCAAATTTCAATTATAATAAATTTAAATATAATAAATAAATATGAGCTGAAAGTATTGATATGTTTGTTTTGTGCGAGTGCCAGACTCACCATCATATTGAATCATTGCAACCTGTTGAAGGTGCACAACATAAATTCTTCCAAATATACTTCATGGGCAATATGATGGAACAACTTGAACGGCGTCAAGAGATCAACACAGCAATGAAAATAGCAATTTTTCAAGATCTGCAGCAACTACTTCATGAACATCATGCATTGGTCAGGGTGTTCAAGACTGCGTTGGAGCGCATGCCACATGATAACTACAAAGTTGTGATCAGAGCGGATAAACGACCAGCAGAAACACATGAACGCAAATTTAACGCTCCAACAATAGATGAAGTTGCAATCCTGATCGTTGGAGAAAACTTGAACACACGCGATATTGTACTTACACGTAACGATACTGTGCAACTGCAACAAGAATGTGAAACACACCGTTCATATGACACGTTGCAATACCCACTGATGTTTTGGCAAGAAGATGATGGATATCACTTCAATATAAAAATGATAAACCCATTGAATGGTGGGTATCAACATCATAGTTTTCAATTCAGAATACAGATGTGAGTCTTACTTCTAAGATACTAATTTTACTGTTTTTAAATCAGGTGAGGAAACTATCAAGAAAATTAGTTCGTGTAATCCAATATGGAAAGAAATTGTTCAAATTCTGCTTCCTGGACAGACATCAAGTGATCGGCACGACATCACTGCACGTGTATTCAAGCACAAAATTCGATCGCTGATGAATCTAAAATTTAATATAACATTCATTGACTGTTACGCGGTACGAAGTTCGTGGGGTCACCTAGTATAATACAATATAAAGAAATGTGATATACAAGAAATATATCAAAGCTTGTAATACCACTGTTAATAATAATCACATTACCTGTAGAAGGACTTTTAAGAGTGAAGCCGACAAAGATCTTTCCGCAGTTGATAAAATCACGATGAAGATTGATAAAATGGTAGTTTTATCAATCAAAAATGTCAATTACTATGTGCCTTAAAAATAGTTTTCCTATAGAAAAATCAAATATTATTAAATCTTTTATAAAAAAGTGTTTATAATTATCAATTAAGTTTATTAATATACCTGGACATTTACTTCTTCCATAGTAGAAGTAGGTTTCAATAGCAGTAGTTTAGCCTAAGTTGCTGATTATGTTTAAACCATAAGCATAAGCTTAACCAGAATTTGTGATTATAGAGATTATTGTTTTGCCATCACGACCATTTTAAGCAAATCATTATTACTTGCCAAACACATAAACTTCAAAACGATATTGATAAATCCAACTCATTAATCAAATATTCAAATACAGTATTTCATTAATGAGAGAAGTTGAATGCATTTGTTAAAATAACTTTAAAATAACTTGAATGCCAAATAGACCTCGAAATTAAGCTTTATAATATTGATTTAAATTAATTTTATTAATTTACTTTAAAAGTAAACATCTACGATACCATTTTCAGTTAAAAGATCTGAATATTTCGTTTTAGGTATATATAAAATCAATTAGGTAAGGCTAAGGTAAGGCTTACAGTAAGGTTTTCAATTTTTTTGTGATTATTGTATTTCCACACACTTTATACGCAGAATTAAGAATATGTTGGCAAGGTTGTCAGTGAGGGTGAAGTTGGAGATTACACAAATTCTAATGCTTGGTTATTTATTATTTAATTGCTAAATGTTTGGTTATCTGTATGAATAAAAGGAATTAAGAAATTCTATATAACAGTTGGTGACAAATCAACTATTTGAAGTCCACTCCAGCTCCAGCAAAGTGAAAGCTAATATCTTTCTCATGCCGTTTAGACAAATAAAAATCTAAATATGAGTATATATAAAGTTCCTTATCAATAATTAAATTCTTTAATGTTTTTATTAAAATGTCTATCTGTCATAATAAAAGTTTAAAAATTAATCATTTTCGACTGCTAGAACACGAGTATGGAATGAAGTTATTCGAGCGTAGGACAACTCGAACTCTAAACTCAAATATTCAGAGGAGCGAAAATACTTGCTTTCAATATTATTAACGCTCAGTTGTCATAATATTTTAATAGTTTTGCAGTTCCATTTAACAAAATCTACAAAATAGGTTGTTAATTTGACAATTTTATGACGCTTCACTCGGAGCGCATAATGCAATTATGATTCCCCGAGGGCACTTTACAGTGATGTTTGACATTTCATTATTATTAAAATTTTAACGCTAAAATGTAAAACAACACGCTGCATAGTCGTAAAATAAACTTCATTTTTGTTTTTGTTTTTGTTTTTTTCATTTGTTATTTTATATTTATTTTGACATTTTATTTTTGTACACTTATTTTATACGAAATAGCATCTACAACGAACCCATCCGAGTGCTTAAATGCGCAAGTGTGGGTTCAATAATATCAAATTACAATTTCGCTACCCTTCCACCCAGCACAACAGTACGTCGCGCCCGTTCAGCCCACTGCCAGTGAGCGACAATCGACTTCGGTTAAAATTAAGACGAAGAAAACAAAATCAAAACGATCTCATTATTTTTTCTGTAAGGTGTCATATTTTACGCTATTATGACTTTGATTGTGCACTCTAGCAGTAGCGGGGGAGTCAAGCAGTTTGTGCACACCTTTGCGCTATGCTCGTACGGTTCTATTTGCGTTGGCAGAGCAAATGATGGTGGGGTTATCATAACATTCGTATGAGCAATATACGTGGTTACATATTGAAAGCAAAAACAATGTCATTATCCTTAATGCAATAAGAATTGGTAGAGAGTAAAAATCGTGTAAGTAGCAAAAGAATTAGAAATCAACAGTCTGGAACGCGATGTAATAACTTAAATTATGGGGAATGTATGGCGAATGCATGGCGTAGTGGGGCAGCGGCAAGTGTGGATACTGACAGCAGGAACAGCGGATCACTGTTAGCAGAATTTAATACAATAACTATATAAGCTGTTACATATCCAAAGTACACTGAGAAAAGTACAATTGCTACATATTAATATGGTTTATAATATATAATGATGTATTTAAATTACTAACTGATTTGTATAAATTACCAATTAAGTTATAAAAATAGTTATTAATCTGTAACAATAGTATAACTATGTGTTATTTGAATATATGATATTTGGTTATATGTAATATGCTTAATAAAAATCAAAAGATTGAATTATTATATCATGTGTATTTAATGTTGTAAAGTGTTACACTTCCTATCAAATTCCTTAATAAAGCTCAAATATTATGTTATCTAGATCGTTTATTAAATAAGCAGCATTGAAATGGTACACCACCATAATTGTTTAATATATCTAACCAAATAACAAAATAAAAATAAACTTTGAGTAACTACTGCAAAATTGAAACATTGTGCTTAATATAAACATAATTTCAATATTGTTATTATATCTATATACATGGGTCTAGATGCTTGAAGTCTGATACACAAATTCATCTCTACTTCACATTTCAAACTCATGTTTTCTTATGAAAAGAAAAGAATACATTCACATTCTATATACATTCTCCGACAACTGCATTTGAAATTTAAGTGACACATACTTTTAATGAATAATTAGAGGCAATTAAAACTATCCTTAATTGTATGGAAACATTCACAAAAAAATAGAAATGAACTTTTTACAATTCTTCACTACACTTTACAATAAAATTCGATTTTGAAAATGTATTAAGGGATGCTAGAGAGGATCTAATAGGCACATCGAAAATATATCCTGAAAAGTATTCTAATCAAAATAGTATTGTTAACATAATTTTTGTAATATTATTTGCTTAGAAAAATATATATAAGTTTAAGTTAAAATTTGATCTTTTGTTGTTGTATTAAGAACGTTCATTATTGCGTTTGAGCATAGATTAAACTATATCATTGAAAATGTGTGTACACCAAGAAGTACGCGGTTAGGCACAAGCATTGGGGTGTTAATACATTCACGCTAGGAGACATTTTTTGTTCATTGTGATGTCAATAAATTGCTGGAGAAAGGCCAGCTACACTTATTAACGCTTTCATTATATATCTATGTGTTATCATTGTTAAACTATTTATTCTTCCAGATGCTACTAATGAGTTCCGACTAGTTTATCTTCGTTATCCTTGCCATGCCAATGACAAGGACACTGGTAAACATTTATTGTTGATTGTGATGTTGATAAATTACTGGAGAAAGGCCAGCTGCAATTATTAACGCTTTCATTATATATCTATGTGTTATCATTGTTAAACTATTTGTTCTTCCAGATGCTATTAATGAGTTCCGACTAGCCCATCTTCGTTATCCTTGCCATGCCAATGAAGTTACTGACAGTCGTCAATAGTCCTAAAGATATAGAAAGTGATTACTGGATTCCACATCTTTTTTATCCTGTTAACACCACATAAATTTTTGGAGTACGTCACCGCTGAAAAGTAAAAGTAAGAAGAAACCAATTCACTTTAATTTTATATTACTCCTATTTACAGCTTACACATATATTGAAATTCCGTAAAACTCTGTAATATATTTCGTGTGTACTGACAAAGTTCAGCACTAAAATTTTTATGAAAATGTTTCACACTAGAATTTCTCTCAGTGCAGCCGTATATTTTGCTTGAACAAATTTCCTATAAGAATTGTCAATAAAAATTTCCATAATCTAATATTGCACAGTTATAAGCCTGCAAATGATTCCCTGAGGGAATTTAGTTTTTTGTTGCCTGCAACATTGTTGTTGGAATTGTAGTTTTTGTTGTAGTATGAGCTCAAGGGTACATTCTTCATACAAGCTCCTATATGGGTAAGTTTTGCATTCCTTGTCACATGAGAAAACTTATAGAATTTTGCCTTCATGTCTTGCGGAAAGGCGTGAAATAAGAAATTTGTAACTTTTTTATTGTTTTGTTTTTACGTTTTTTAAGTGCCGGCATTGTACAGGCATGGATACGTAAATCTAAATCTGAATTATGTCAAGATGACATGTCCCGGACGTATTGCAATGGGAATACTTAACTTGATTCAACTACTCCAATACTGCATCTCTTTAATACTTGTTACGCATGTGTGCAAAGAACAAATATGGTTCCTACTAATGTATATAAGGAGTACATAAATGGTATATGTATTTATTGTATTTTTATATCCATGTAGGTGTTCAGTTATCGCCACTTCTATCTTGTAACTATTATTATTGTTATGCTGGGTTCTTCATTTATATTTGTTTGGTTTTTTATTAAATTTTTTAATATAAAAAACTGTTGGCTTGTCTTTTGCATATAAAAATAATATCACATATCGATTTCGAGCTAAAGATCCCACAGCACAGCTTGTGAAAATAGATTTAATTTGTTTTATATCTTTACTATATTTTGTATCAGCTAAAAATATTTTTAATTTAAGCGTATAAATAAGGTTATACCACTTTTTTAGTTGAAGAATATTTTTCTTTCATTATGTAGGTTTGAGTTTTATGGCAATAGGTCATAGTAAAGTCACAGCTATTCTTTTGTTATTAATAAAATTGAATAGTTCATGCCAAGCAGAATGCCAGTGAATTAAATCACTTTAGATATTTGTTATTTTCATAATTTTTCATATGCAGATAATTTTTGATGATAAAACATTTGCTACTGTGAAAAATTTTGCAAATTGTTGTTATTTTTAGAAAATATTGTAAATAATCAATATCTTTCACTTTGTCTCTTATTACGAATAAATCATATTTTCTACAACAATTACATTGATATAACATATCGGTCCATAAGTCCGTATGATAACCAAAAGAATAATAACTTTATGTTAAGATCTGACTTTACACATCAGTGTGTCCACTTCAAGAAAAAATGGATTGATTCTAACATTTCGATACCGCTCTTTTAAAATAACCTGTACATGTTTCAGTTTCGAAGGTAGATGTTTCACATTTTGAAATTTTTTTCAATATATAATCATACACCTTGATATCCAACTGAAATACAATAGTTTTTAATAATTGGCACAATCTCTATTGTTGTTGACAACAGACATCACCTGGTACCTGAGATGTACAATGTTGGTTTTTTAAACAGTTTTAGTAGTAAAACTGGAAGAGGATTTCTGTTGTAACTATCAGGAATTATTTCCTTGTTATTTGTTTCAAATATTGATATAGTTTGGTTATATTTTTAACAGTTAGTAGAGTACATAATTTCAAATCTTTATTGAACAAGTGCTTTTATTGGGGATCTCAGTATTAATGCAACTCACTTGTATTATAAACCAGTACAGACATCAGATTAATAAAAACTTGTGGTGAATTTATATATTTTTTATGAGTATGTGACCACTGAGTTATCACATAAGAACCATATATATATTATATTATTATTTTTTGTTGTGAACCAATGCTAATAAATTTTGTATTTTTTGCATGATTAAATTTTGTATTAGAACAAACTGAATAATAGAGATTGAAATTATTTTAGATAAGTACCGAAGAAAATTTTATGAATTAACAAAATTTATATTCTTATACACAGTAGTTAACTAGAATATACATATAATATTTCCAAATATTGAGTTAAAAGCCTTAACAAACAAACAGACATGTACTCAATGTTAGGGTGAAGGTACGAGTAGCACTCAACTGAGAGCTATGTGAAAATACACACTGAAATTCATAAAAGGAACTACTATTTAATAGGCTTGAAAAAAGGACATTGGCGAATTTTGTTTGCATGGCAATCAGTCTGTCTGGCGATTTGCCTATTCTGCCTGACATTTATTGATAGCAGCTCAGCTCGTTCATATCCATTAACTAGTCGTGCTATGAATTCTTTGGCAGTTTCTCTCACTCTTCGCACCTTTATAGTAACTACGCTTCTTTTGTTCGGTACAGCAATGATGGCTTGTTTTCCAAATACTTTTGGCGCTATTCGCTTAGGTTTCTCTTTAATTAAAAAGCAAAATCCACAACCAATAATGATTTTTGTGGCTAAAAGCAGAAAAAGTGCAGTTAGAGGTGAAATTCAAGCAAAACGATATCGGTCCAGCGTCCCAAAGGCACAGTGCACCGTACTGGATCGCGTGTGCGGTGTACTGTGCAACAATCGAAAATAAAAATATAGGAAAAATTTTGTAAAGTTCGCATATTTAGCACTGCAACGTGAGAAAAACAACATTTTGGGTACAAAAAAGAATTTTATAAATTTTTTTTCTTTAATTCTTACTTTGCACATTGCGATGGGAAATGAAATTCAATGAAACATTTCTCGAAAAGTGACAATATTCGAAACCGAACAAAAATTTATCGCAGAAAATTGTTTAAATACAAAAAGGGAACTATAGGAATTATTATAATAAAATAAATAAAATTCAGTTTTAACTTTACAGCTCACAGCAATCGGAAAAATTCATCGGGCAATATTCGTGCTCATTGGAGTATGAGTTTTTTGGGGAAGTTTTGGGGCAATTAGGAGCGAAGTTTCATGTTTACTTTATTTAAATTTTGGTTCGGGTAATTTTGAATTAAAGTAGTTTCTTGTTTGAAATTAGTTCCCTTTATATCATTATTTGTATAGTTTTCACATTTTTATATTTTCAGAAATAGTATTAAGCTTTATTTTTAAAGTAAACTTTAAAAAAGCTCTTGCCAGTAAGATTTTGTTGAAATTATTATTGTTTGGACTGTGCGATATAATTTATAATACACCAATCAACATCGATTTGACCACGGAATATAGTTCAGTGGTAAAATTTTACATAATCCTAGAGTGATATATTTACAAAACTAAAACGTGAAATTAAACTTCAGACAAATATCTCATTTAACAATTGCAAAACGGGACATGTTGAGCGGTTTGTAGTTTCTAATGCCGTTCTATTACAATCACAAATATTTCACATTATAAATCAAAAAAATTGACACCCATTACAACTCCAGATCAACTTTTTAAGGGCATAACGGTCTATGTACAGTTACATCTGAAGTTTCACAGCCCCAGTTGCGATCATTCAGTTTGCTGCCATTTGGAATAAGTAAAAAATATGTCACTATAGCACTGTTACTCCAGGAAGCAATCAGCACATGTTTTATGGAAATGAAGATAAATATTATAATCCATTGAATTACAGGTTTGCTTCTTATGTGTTAATAAAATCATGTTTTCATATGGGTAAGAACCTTTTCTCCTTTTCTCAAGTAAAAGAATCAGTTAATTAACTAATACGGTCTTTTCCAAATATATGTCATGTGTAAAGAAGTGATATAGCAACAAGAAGGGAAACATTTTTGTTTGAAGATAATCATTTGAACAAGCAATAATAAGTAGGAGTAGCTATAATACGACACAATGGAATCTATTAATCACCTATTAATCACCAGACAAAGCGATTCCAATGCCAAGGACACCGTGTTTTCTTTGGTCTAGTAGAGTTTGTGAAGTAAAGTTATCAGATCTTCTTAACTTTATGTGAAAAACCAAATGGTTTAATAGGAAAAACATGTGGATTTTTTTTTGGAATATTTATTAGTCAAATTCGTTTCTTTCTAGGAACTTTAAGGGCATCACAGTAGGTAATAGTTGTCTTCGAGTGTAACAATATACTTACGGTGAAACTGTTATAACAATTTTTGAGTTCTACACATTTTTAACATGGACATCGATTCAGTTAAGCATATCTTGTATTTATAGGCTTCGGCTAACATCATTTAAGCTATTGAAATCTTCCTATAAAGGTGGATGTAAAGCTTCAAGGAAAGATCTGTGGGCTAGTTAGGCTCACTATACTGAGAAAAACCAATGATTTTATTGAAATATCTCTTTAATAAATAATTATTAATTGATTAATATTGATTGATTATTCTTAACAATTAACAATATTTATTTAAGTCGGTATGCTGTTAGGACACCATTCTTGAATGTTGAGTATTTCCTTTAATGATTTTTGTTGCGGTTGAACAGAGGTGATTGAAATGATCACATATGGTTTGTTATTATCAAGAACATAAAACACTAAAAATATACGTTTTGATTAATTCAAAAAAACTTATTGACTTTATTAGAAATACATTTAAACCCTTTGAGTTATATACTGCAACATAACAGGCCAACATTTGAAATACATTTACGAAGCTGTAAAACTGTTCTTTGCATTACCAAAATCTTGTGAACTACACTACACCATGATTTTAAATTAATAGCACATTCAATTTAATAGTAAAATTCAATTCGTTATGGTTATGTTTTATAAGTAAAGCCTTCAATAAATCCGATATAGACATATAGTTACATATCATACAATTGTGTCAATACAAATAATATATTTATGATACAAAAGAATTAAATATAGGTACATACTACTATAAGTCATAGTAAATAGTGATCCATATTAATACATTAAAAATATTAAACTAAGCACAAATTTAAAAATTCAATGGGTTGACGATGTAAAGCCATAATTTGCAACGAATCATCACTCCAAGAGACTATTCTCAAAGTAATTCAACTTGAATCCAGAAGACATTGTAATATAAAGTTATTTGCAGTAATATAACACTGTAAATAGGTGCATATTCAAATTAATTTGAAATATATGTGTATATAAAAACTAATTAATTTATATTAAAATTTCAGTTCAGAAATATAAAAATATAAAAACAAAAAAAAAAATAGCAAATATAGAAAAATACAGAAATAGTTTCTATTCTACTTAGAAAACGTCCAGTAGTAATTTTGCTTGAAGATTTAAGATTTAATGAAATGAAGATTTAAAATTATTTTTATAGCATTTTGTAGGAAAATCGTATATAATTCTCTTGTCCATTAATATATTCTAAGTAAATAATTTTTGATTAAACTCTGGCAGAGAACTTTAATATTAATTAAGTTAGATGATATCTTTATATTGGTTCTTTTATGCTTTAGATATATTCTTATTTTATTTCGATTGAAGCGATGTTCATAACTTAAATGTAAAAAAAATTCAATTTCATAATATTAATGTCAATAACGAGACCTTTAAACTGACGTACTACATCTGCACTAAAGAAGGAAGTGAGAAGATATTTTTTCCAAATATAAAAACAATAAATTTAAATTTAAACTTATAAATGCCATTACAGATTTTGGTCATGCATTGCAAATGCCATAAAATATTTGAAACTCATTACCAAGAACTTTTTAAAGGATCTATTAAAAAAGTTGAAAGACAAATTTTACAAAATCTTCACAGCTTAACCCTGTAATAACACCAGCAAGGAAAAGTGAACAAAAATGAAGCTGCACATATTTGTAGGCGTCTTTATGGATTAAATGTGCCGTTAAAAAACCATTTAGGATTAAGAAGATGTGATAAGACGATACTGTGTATGTGCTCCTACTGGAAGAGCATTCCATGAGTGTTTGCATAGTAGCGAGCAGCAGAGGTGGGAAAGGAATGGCAAGAGATATAGACGCAAAAATTTCAAAGCACAAAAGTAAACATAATGTTTAATAACTTTGTAGGCTTAATTCGTAATCGCTTCTTCTTTCTCTGTTTTTATTTATATTTCATACGAAAAATTGCACAGATTTGTTTACGTTGTGCCAGAAGAGAATAGAGGGACGTCTTTGCTGGGCGAGAGTGACACAAAATATGTCCAAATTATAAATTCATAACAGCAAATTTTTGTTGTTTTTTCTCAAAAATAACAAAATGTGTACAGAACTTATTTACGGAAAAAAATGTATAAAAAATTGTTCAAAAAATGATGGACTCATGTTTAAACACTGCAAAGACTATTAGATGCGCCTTAAAGTAAACTTCAAGGAGATTATCTGATTTCAGCATTTATACCGCCTTATTTTGCTGCTCCACGCTACACTTTAAATTGGTGGTTTCGATTCAGTTCATACGTTTTTTTATTTACTTATCATATCATAGTTATCATAGTAATTAATTGGTAGTCTTAAGTAGTGAATCAGTCCGTTTGTTCAATTAACAGTTTCGTACCAGTTTGAAACTACATCATTCTTATTAATTCTTTAAATTGCTTTATGTAGACATTCAATCAATTCGATGTAAGAACTTTTGTCATAATGTTAGCGGCTTCAACCAATCGAAATTCTTGATGAACGGTTTACAGGGAGTGGCTCTTCTCTAGTTTCAAAGAATAATATATACACAAAACAAATGGAAGATAGTTTCCTTTTCATCACGGCTGTTGCAGCTTTGAAGGTGGGTACTATAAGGAATTTCCATATGGGTCACTTGTTCTTCAATATGATTGTAATAACCACCAACAGCTTAGGGGCATCTCTTCTATTCTTACTTACGAACGATAACTTCTAATTGAGATTATTTCCAGATAATAATGTTCTACTCGTCTTTAAAGTTGTAAGACTATTTCATGTACTGTTCACTCATGTAAGGTTTCCAATTTTAACAACTCTTTTGGCCAGACTGCTTTGCGTGAAAACTGGTTCCGCAAGAGCTTCTCGCATGTCAGATTCTTTGTTTGCCGATTTACTATAATTTTATTTCCCTCAATTTTTTAATATTCTGGCACTCAGACAGAAAATCATTATGCCATATTTATGTTGCTTAGTCTGCTACTAATAACATACATGACTTTCCAATCCCCAACATTTTCACCTGGAAGTGCATTTAAAACTGGATTTATTATTAGATAAAGTATTAGGTTTAAAATTTTGTTTGCAACTCACAAGTCCTCACACGCACACATACTACAAATTATTTAGTTTATTTTTTACTGTTTCCTAATGAAGTAATATTTGCAATCTACAACTTCTATATACTTCTATATATATGTAACAGATTTGAACATGATATCTTATTTTAATATTTTAACATGCACTGCTCTGTGACTTCATTTTGGTGTACAATATATATTAAGAAGTGTCGTAGCACTTAGAGTATCTTTTATTGTAGAGTATTTTGTATAGTAAACGCGACAGGCTAATATATTTATTTTCTTTATGAGTATTTATTTTATTTCCTTTTGCTGCTACTTCAAAACCCACTTGTGACTGCTCATAAATTATGCGAATGTCCTTGTTATTAGTGAGTCGAAAATGTTGCTTGGATAACGCTTCCCCCAACTAAAACTAAATAAACTTTGGTAACCAAGAAGAAAAAATGAGGCTTCTTAAATTACAACACACGCATTTCGGCTCATTATTCGTCTTAGTAATACGTGCGTGTCATTATGTGCGCTTCCTTGTCCTTGTCGCATCGGAGTATGGAAATATTCCTTAGGCAAACATAAGTATCCCTATACCTACAACCGCATTTGTCCTTTGTTATCCTGTTGCTGCTTGATATCATTAAATTTCTATTGCTTGTTTGTATTTGTATATGCGCTCAGAAGGCCCCGCAACACCGCAGTTTTTGTACATTTGCGAAATATGTACGTTTGCAGTTCCGAAGCAACTGGAGAGCACAAAATCACAAAATCACAAGTGAACGGGAAGCAAGAATCGTTATCGGTAGCCAACAAATTTTATGTCCGAGCGTATGTCCTTTTTGTTAAGTGACAGTGTATACTTTGCTTAGAGTCGTTATTGCTTGGATAATTGCTTACGCCTTGCATAAATATTGAATGAGATTACGACAGTTTTGCTGCCATAATTGCGTTATTGTGAAAATGCGGCTAAGTTACGATATCTGCTTTCCGAATTGTCTTGATTTCATTAATTTATATGCTTTGATTTACTTTCACATTTTGCTCCGACATTTTGGTACAGATATCGATCTCTTTGTTCCTTGTGTTTAAATACATAAAGAGGCAAATTGAATTATTTAAAATTTAATTTAAGTTACGTACTGAAAATTTATATTCAGAAAGTAAAAGCTTTTGATTTAATACTCGCATATATAAGTATAAAAAATATATTATAAGAAATGTTAGTAAGGCCTTTGTGTCATAGTTCTGACAGATATTTTTGTGATATATATCGCAAGAAGAATTTTTTGAAAACTGAACTGCTGGCTGAATATTTTTAACTATTTTATCTGAGTATTTCGGTAACTGCAGCATCAACGCATTTACTAACAAGCAGTATTTAATCGCAATTAAAGTTATTTAGTAGAATCTAGTTATAGTTATTATAACAATTAGAGTTATGCTCCAGTGCAAGGACTTGGATTAAATTTTAAATTGTTATAATTTTATGAACGATTTGTTAATAACATATGTTATTTAAGTAAGCATTTATTTATTAAGTTGTTAATGATTGCCATATTATATTGCAAAAAAATATGTTTTAAAAATAAGGTCTCTGTAGAAACCATATATTAGTAATGAAGATTTAGCAATTAGAATTACTATAGTTTATAGATTTCCATAAAATGTGGATTATAAGATTTTTCTAATTTAAAAGCGCAAGTGTTTTGGTTGTTCTCATCTGATAAATCAGAAAAAGTAACAAACAACTTAACAACTGAACAACGAAAGGTCCCTGCAAATTGACTTGTTTGGTTAAAACAGTAAAAAAGTTTTATTGCTTCTAATTTAAAAAGAACAAAATTTTAAGTTAAATACTTGTAGCCCTCAATTATTTGTAAGTTCAAACGAAAAATTCATTTAATTATAATAAGAGTAAAAATTTTATTATTGTCCATCAGAAACCCATAAGTCTGGAATTTAATTCTGAGACACTTTTCTCAAACCAGATAAACACCTAGTAACTGCGATTAATCTTGTTCTGAAAAAACTACAGTAAAAACTGGTCATCAGCAAATACTGAATAGTTAATGGAGTTTGTGTAATAAGTATAATATACTATCAATTTAAACCTTTATTTCTGATATCAAAATTTGATATAATTTTTTTATATTGATCGAGAGCAGAGCAGTCCAGATAAGATCGCAGGCCAATACAAATCACTAAATAGGTTGAACAGCCGCCGAAGTAAATACAAACGTTCCTAATTTTATTTTTCATAAAATAAAAATAAGGCCATAATGATGAATTTAGTTTTATTAATTCTTCATTAATTTATCTTGTACAATTCTATCAATATCAATATTAATAATATTATTATTATATTATTATATTATACGAGTTTTTTGAACCAGTTGTATAAAGAAATAACTAAAGTCTTTGTCAATTAAGTAATTTAACGAGCAAGTAATTAGTAATTTAACAAAGAAAAATTTGCCTAATTGTGGTAGTTTAGAAATATGTACCGGGCCTATGCGGTCCGTGGGCCATGCTTAAGACAGCCCTGATCTAGAGTTTTGGAATAATAAATAAATAATGTAGTAAAAATAAGTATATAAATTGGTTTAACATTGTTTTAATGTTAATAATCTGTAGTCCTGTTATTATAAAGACGTGGTTAAAAGTTAGCAAAGTTATAATATATTTCATTATTGTTTTCCCAAACTAAACTTTTATTTACTTTAATTATATTCTTATCTAAAAACTAAATAAATAATGTTTTGTTTTTGTTTTTGGACATACTCCTAAGTGAAAACACACAATCGCTTTCATGGACTAATAAGTTGAAATAAGCATTTATTGGTATATATGGTAGTATTCCTGCGACATCTAGTACATGTAGTGCATTTTCCTTATGTATCGTTTTCACTGATTTGGATAATATATTATTGGTGTAACATTTCCATAAGAGAGTTTTTACCAATAACTGATATTAAGTTTTTCAGGAATCAATAAGAGAACAAATTTCTAGCCATCGGCGGGTGAATATAACTCCGTATATTATTATAGTTTCTTAAAGAGTTATCTGTGCGGCGAAAGTATAAGGAAATGGAACAGACTTATAATTAATATCATGATCGAATCTGTATTTCATTTTATGGAATTTGCTCTTAGACGTGAAATACAACAACATTTAAATGTCTTCAGCACTTGGCCCATACAATACTTGTTGTAAGTCCACTAAAAACGGCGAGTAGTGATAGTATACATGATCATTAAAACTAGAAACTACGAAATCAAAACATAACATATTGTTTGATTTGTGCTTAATGCGCTCTCATGTTTAAAACAAGGGGGTATGTATCTTTCACATACATATGCTCAATTATATGGTAAGAAAATCGTTGTTGTCATATGTCTATAGCGATGTTAATTGAAGGTTTGTGTCATACTTCGTCATATACAAAATCGAGCATATCGTACCTCCAGACCAAATGCCACACCATACAGTAACTTTTTATGACTGTAATAGTTTTTCAGCTGCTATTAGTGGATTTTAACGGACTCAGATTCCACAATTTTATATGTTAACCTATCCAAAAAGTGAAATATCAGTCTCATTAATAAGAAAATTCGTGTGAATAATTATCATTCAAATGTTGTTCGAGCATAGTTTTGACACGATTGGTGGTAACTCATACACTTAATGTATGATACAGTGTCACAGTTCTGTTTAACATATCGCATTGAAGTAATGCTGAAAAATCAGGATTTTTAATATATTTGTCAAAAGGTTTCTTTTATATTATTTTTAGCGATACTCAGATTTTGCTATATTATTATTAACTAAATTAAAAGCAAAATTAATTTGAAGTGCAATACCCAATATATTTTTCTCTTTAGCGATATGTTTACATTATAAAAAACTTTCAGTTCAATACACAATATTATATTATGATATATAACATATTGACGTATACTATTTTACCTCAAATTTAATTAAAGTCCTTGAAATTTGTCAAAAAAAAAGAAAATGTACATCAAAGCATACTCATCCTTCAATACGCACCCAAACTGAAGTAATGCTCAGTTTAATGTCATTCACTTCCTTTTATGCATGTCATCAGTATTTTTGCGTATCCTTTAAAATGTAAGTAATTAATGTTATTGGGTTTTAAAAAACCAAGTAAAATTAAAAGTTTGTTTTATAAAATGGGAAATGAAACTGAGCTGAAGCATATCCTTTGCATTAATTCATTTTAGATTCAAAGAGACGACATTAAAAATAAGCTTACACGGAAATCGTAAAATAACCAAAGGCGATAAAATATCAGCTTAACAACTGACATACACTATCAAATTCTCTTTATGGACTCGAAACATATTTACGAAATTAGTAAAATGTATCTGCGATTGTACACAATGGACAAGCATTCACAAGCAGTTCGACATACATACGTACATACGTACACACTTATATACATATTGGAGTATAGAATTCGTGGTAATAGCACTTAAATGTGCACAAATATTTACTGCGTCCAGCAATTCATCCGTTTGTCGAGTATCCTTTTTCATTTTTCACTTAAATTAAGATATTTGCCACAATCGATGGTCCGTGCAGGAATTTGTTGTTTTTTTCTCTGCTTTTATTTGTTTGCCTTAGAGACTATAGGTTGCTGGTGTCTTCTCTAGTGGCAAAGGGAAAGGGACAAACTAAAGTAAATGCGTACTTAAATGCGTTTAATTTACGCCAGCAGTACCCAAACTTTACGAGTTCCAGAACTACGACAAGTTACAAAATTAATTGCTTTGCGTGAAAATACAAGTATAGATTGTTATTAGACTTTGCATTCTGCCTTTGAGCTGTTAAAATTCTCCATTGTCAGAGATATATAGTAGTTCTGTCAAAGCGAGAGAGCAATTAAAACTGAAAAAACGCTAACTAAAATTTTACAATAGCGAATAATAAAGTTAGAAAATAATTTGGCGATCGCTGGCTCACACATAGTCATTGTATAAGTTACTTCGTATAGGGTTTTTACTGTAAAGCTTCTTTCCCACTGGCCGCTCATAAAAAGTTTAATTGTAAAATGTGGCGTCACAATGCCATTCCAGTCCAGTATAACTTATCGGGGCAATGTGGGTATCTGGCGCTGCTTCTCGCTAAGCCATGTCGCTGTTGTGTGCAGTGGTCCGCTCTGGTCTGGTTTGTGTAGTTTGCATTAAAATGGAACGTGCTATTGCAAATTTTTGCTGAGCTTAACTCAAGTGTTGAGCGCCGCACAGATGGCGTTCCTTTTCGTTCGGTTTGTTTAGTTTGCAGCGAAGAATCAAAATTTTCTCCTAATGGCGTAAGTGCAACACATCCTAATAGAGTGGGCAGATATGGTTTAGTCTGCTTTTGTCGAGTTTGGTTTGTTGATATTTCTTTATTTTCATTGAGCTTGTTATTGTTGTAAACCACACTCGACAAAAGTTTACTTAAAAGCAATTTGAGTCATCGAGCCGCTGTCCCTGCTAAAGGAATTTATATTTGTTTTTGGTTTAGTTTCTTATTTGTTCTGTGCACTTTCTCTCAGTTCTGGGATATTATTGGAATTATTAGACATATGAATTCATTTTAATATTAATTCCTTCTTTTGTTCTAATAATATAAATTTATTCTTCTGGGCTAATCATAATATATTCGATGATGAAGCGTTTAATCTTTTGAAAGTAGACCGCAATTGCAGGGAGTTTGAAGCAAAGGAACATATATGACCTTTTAAAATGGTTCTAATGACAAACGTATTATCGTTTTTCGGCAACTGCAGAGAATTTGCTGTTACTGCCAAACAAATTCAAAATGATGGGATTGTGAAAGTATAAAGTTATGCATTACACGACAACTATATACAAATATTACTGCATTCAAACAATTTAATACAATTCTGCATTAACAAATTATAACGCTGAATTACTGCAAAAGTTTCACTAAATTGTATACTTACTGCTTATTGTCTACTTCTTAGCTAGTAACAATATTTCGCAACAGTTAACAGAGTAACATCTCCTGATATTATGATATTATTATTTTAGAATATCAAATAGCTTTAGTGTTAGCTTATTGCTTTCTTGATATTTAGCGTGAATATTCAAGTGAGATGCACTTATATTTAAAAAATTGTGAATAGTTGCTAATTAAGCAGCATAACGTATTTAAGATTTAATTAAAGAGCGAGAAAGGTTTTTGTATATTTTAATATGATTAGTTAGGTTCTTTGAACTCAAAGAGTTTCTGGACCCTTGGAGAAGGATAGCATACCATATACCTTCATTAAATAGGGAACAGATAAACTCATGTCGGAGATTATAACATCTTTATACATATTATACACAAGAAAAGTGCTACAGGTATATACAGGTACTAAGCCACTATCGCGGATTATCTTTTATTAATTATACCACCAAATCCTTGATACGTGCAGTAATCTATAACCACATTTAACACTTTGGTTTAAATATAGTAACATAATAAATAGTATTCCACTTTGAATGACATTTCACAAAACTATTCATAATACCAAAATGTCAAGTTATCTGTTTTTGTATTAAACGAAGGTTTCTAGTAAATAAAAGTTTTGGTTTCAAACACTGATTTCGTTTCAGTGAATTTTTGTGCTAACTATACAACTATTTCGAATAATACAAAATATTATCAGTGGTCTTCGGAAATATTTGTTGAACTCAAAATCTATATATACTGTGTGTAAAAAACATTTCAACATTGTTAATATATGTATTATTAACGGGTATACAAAGACTTTACTGCTTTAAAAGACTGCTTTTAAAGACTTTAATGAAACTAGAAAATAGGGACTGATATAAAAAGCATTCTACATTTTCCGGTGCTAAAGCTGAGAGTCAAACAAATGCTAGTTAGATGGTACAAAGTCTGGGCTATACGGTGGATGCATCAAAATATCCAAGTCAACTGCCGTCAGTTTGTTCTGAGTCGTTAGAAATGTGTCTAGCCTAGCATTCTTATAATGGAACACAACTCCGTTTCTGTTGGCCAATTCTACTTATGTTTCCTTGATTGTTCAATTCAAACGGCCCAGATGTGAGCAGAAGGGGATAGAATTACCAGTCACACCAGAATAGAGAAGCTCATAATGTACAAGCACCACCAAACACTCAGCATAACCTTGTTTGTCGTAATCTAGGCTTTGAAGTGGTCTGTAGAAAGTCACCGGATTTTGACTATAATCGCTTACATTGAATATTCCCTTATTTAATGCATTCGTCATCCGCCGTAATGATTCGTTTTAAAAATGATTTCATTTTTATAATCACCTAATATATTGTATTCAAATGTTAAGATATACAGAAACATGCAAAATATCCCAGTTTCTATTATATTAGAATACATTACAGATTTTTTAATTTTTGTTTATTTGCTGCCATATTTATTTCAAAGTTTATGGTCTTTAACCTAATGATTCAGCAGTGAAGACAAATCACCAGCGAGACAAATACTTGAGCTCATTTGTTTTATATTGAACTTATACTACACAAAATTATTGAAGAGGAAAGATATTCTGGAAATGCATTCCAAATGCAAATCAAACATAACCATAAACCAAAAACGTCTAAACCAAAAATTCAATGAAAAGCAAAAGCAAAAGCAAAAGCAGAACCACAAATTCGGAGATACTTTGTAAACAGAAGTGCATTCAATGAAATGCTCATTCAAAGTTAAGCCAAGATTACTTATGAATTCGTCCATTTACATGTGAGGGTGTGGATGCGCGTCTTATCGAAAATACGTTATCAAGTATTTTGCGAAAATGGAATTTAAATTTTCGCTTAATTTACTTAAGTTGCAGTTACCTTTCCAATGCAGCGCTAACCTACGTAGATACAAAGGCAGTCATACACTTCAATAATTTTGAGCCAGTAGCTGGGCTTGGAGTATTGTTGATTTGTTTATTTGCTTATTTGATTGCTTGTATATCAGAGGCAGTGTGTTAGTGTCGGCAGTACGAAATTTCAAATAGTAGTGAAATTGCCATTCAATTCAATGAAATTAACTTCGTAATGCAAAACCCATTCATTCATAAAGAACGAGCACACTTCAAAAAGGACCTTTCTATATTAATATTGTGCAGTTCCTCTATGTTTTAGTTGCGCTCGCATGCAAGCATGTTTATGAATGTATCTTTGCAGTCGCTTCAGTACGTATTCCTTAACCAATGAAGTACTTGAGTTGATAGGCACTCGCATCCTTTGGCTGCCCTCAGCTTGCTTCAGCTGGCATCGGTTACCATGGCAGTGGCAAGTGCGTAATTATCTCGAACTTCTTAAACGTACTCAACGCAAAACACAATAAATAAAACGTTTAACTAAACTCTGACAATGAGATTAATAATCGGCCTGTGAAGGTATTACGAGTTGTGAAGTTGCTAATTTAAATTGCACAACAGCACAGCAGCACAACTGCACAACTGCATAACTGCTGAACTTTGTTTGCACTGGCATTTGCATTTAAATTTTTGTTGCATTTGCAGTTTTGCTGACATGTTTGCATTTATTTCAAATTAAATGCATTTTTAATGTAAAATGTTTTGCGCTTGCATATTTCCATGGAATTTGTGTGGATTGGATTCTCGCTTTACAGTAAACAACAATTGTCGATTAATTATGCATAAAATTGATTACATGATTTTTAATAATATGGCAAAATTTTAAATAAATTAGCAATTTACATAATGCAGTCACGTGTTAATGTTTTAAATTGTAATTAATATCAATATCAGGTGCTTGACCAGCGCGCAGAGCTGTGCTTTTTGAGCTGATTTGGTCCGATCGTCCATAAATTAGTGGCAAACAATATGTGCGTGAATTCAGGATGATAGCTGGGATTGATAAAGGACCATTCCCACTAGTTTCGCATGCAAATAGTTACACTTAATGTGAGCGCAAAAAAAAAAATTAAATTAAAATTGAATAAGTGGAAAAAGGATTTAACGTTTGCTTATTTGCTATTACGCTTTATTTGCTTTTCATTTAATATCAATAACTGCGTAACTCTGTATACGTGTTTGTATTTATAAGCAAACTTGTGTTAGCATTTAATTTAACGCATTTCAGTTTTTCCACACATTTCACATTGCACATTGCACAATGCACATTCTCCATTGTCACCTTATCACCATGTCGAATTGGTTGTTCTGGACACAATGCAATCCCTGCAATCCCTACAATCCATACAATCCTTGCACTTCTGGCACTTGTTTGCTGTTGCTTAAATATTACATTTTGTTTCAGTTTGTTTTTGTATTTGCTTCTGGCAGTTCCTGCATTGGCATTTGTTCACGAGGAGCATATTAAATCTTTATTATTTCTGCAGCAGAATTTTTATCAAAAATATGGAAATATCAAGCATATTTATGATATACACTGAAAAAATAATTCAAATTTCTTTAATCTTTGAAAAATACAATTTTTATAACTCATCAATCTTGTGAGACCTTTAATATGTTAAGTGACAATTTAGATCACTGACACTTACCATAAGTCTACTAAGTCATGCAAAACAAAACACATTCATTCCAGAACGATACTCTTCTAAATATTGTTAATATTATTATCAAAAAATCTAATAACGACAAGAAAATATCTGTTTACAAGTACTTCTGGTTCATCCTTAAATTTGGGTTATAAATACGATATACAATAATTACAATATTTTTTAAAACAATTATGAAATGCCTGAATATAACATTATTATTATCATAGCTATTCCTAAGATTGTTTCACCCCATCCTTTGATTTTTGTCTATTTTTTGTTTCTGCTTTCCAGTCGCTGATATTCATCTCACTATTTTTCTATTTTGACTTCCTCGTTTTCTTATTATTCCAAATGCACTTTTTAATATTAATAATTCTATTCACTCTAAGCGCTGTTTTTATATATCCTATAATTTTTTTACCCATCACTTTGAGAGGATTCTGTTTACAGTAAAATTTATTGAAATCATGTTTTAATTTAAAAAAAATCAATCTTATATGATAATAACTAATATCACCATATTATAAGTAAGAACATGTCAAAATTGGAATTATTGTTCCGCTATTTAGATCTCAGTTATTAGCAAGTACTTACAGATATTTATATTAGGATGTGTTCAGGAAGTGTCTTAATTAATATAATGACTACTCTTATTTATTCAACAAAACTTGTTTATTAATTTCTTGCTCTCAAAAATACTAACTATTTCAGTGAATATTAAAACTTAATTATATATATTAAAAATGTATGATTTAAAATAAAAATAGAGTTTTTAAATAAATGTGACCTAACACACGAAATTCAAATACCTTGTGCTTTGTCATATTTTATCACAATTAACAAAATACTTTACCTAAGTACTTCAAAGACCCCCTATATAAGATATGTATAGTCTTTATCCTGTCCTTGTTTTTTCTATTAACCGATCCGTTTTTGAAAGGGGGATTTTTCGGTAGGTCTCAAGATATTTATTGTTACATTGAAAATGATATACAACTTATATACCTAATTGTTTAACAGAATGTAGTGCAAATTTGAGTAGTAATAATAAAACAACGTTTGTGAATTAGAAAAAATTTATATCCAAAATTTGTTTCGGATTAAAAATGTAAACAGAATGCTTTCTAAAAATCTGTCGAAAAATTTAACAACAACTGCCAAGACACTGTAGTGAACTACACTGTGCTGTAGTGAACAGTACTGTACATAGAGGTAAAACGTAGACTAGTACGCTAGAAATAGTGAATGCCTATTCACTATTCTATTCACGCTAGAAATAGTGAATAGTGAATTGATCGATTCGACAGTGTACACAAAAACTTGGTCTCTGTTTATTAGTGACAGAGTCGACCATTTATATTTTTAACATAATTTGGTCGATGGTGATAATAATATCTCTGTCACAGAATAATAAAACTACTGCCGTACAACTAACAAACCCTGAGTATTACTATCACATTAGAATAATTAAATTTTTCAATATAAATATTCCTAGATGAGAATAATACAATGGAGATAAGTAATTATTTTCGGAGACTATATAATAACAGCTTAGGGTTTTGTTTAAATTAATTGTTTTATATGTGTAGGTCGAATAAGGACCATAATGAAAATTAGATCCGAGATATGTAGTAAAGGAAGATAGAGAGAGGGAGAGATCGAAATTGTAATATACCTATTATTGTACTAGTCACTGAAGTGGAATTATTTAGAATTCACTAAAGTCAGAGAAGATTAGTCTTTCAGCTAAACGCAAATTCAAATTTTTGATACTATAATGATAAGACATTATTCCTTAGATTCAATTAACATATTCATATATATATATATAATAATATATATATAATATAAACAATACATTGTTGACCGAAAAAGGTTTTCGGAGGTTCTCATTTAAAATTCGCCGCGCTGTAATATTTTCGATATTTTAAGTTTATGTAGTTTGGCAGCAACTGTCCTTAATTACTATGGCCAAAAATGAGCGCGATCTGTCGGACAGTTCGTTTACGGCAGCTGTTGAAACCAGTTCACCTCAGTAGTGCGTTGCGAAAAAAACAATGGAAAAAAATATTGAACAAAGAGTTTGCATCAAATTTTGTTTTTCGAACGAAATTTCGTGTGCAGAATCGTTGCGAATGCTACAAAAGGCTTATGGGGAATCAGTTTTATCGAAAACTCAAGTTTATGAGTGGTACAAAGCCTTTCAGGACTGTCGTACGACCGTCGAAGACATGCCGCGTTCTGGACGACCTTCGACCTCTACCACCGACGAAAACATTGAAAAGGCAAAGGAAATCGTGTTCAAAAATCCTCATGTGAGTGTTAGAGAGATAGCACGAGAGCTAGGCATCGGTCGTGAGATGGCTCGTTTGATTTTGGTGGACAATTTGTGTATGCGACGTGTCAACGCCCGGCTTGTTCCGATTCACCTCAATTTGTTCAACATTATCAACGATTTTAAGGCCAAACATTCAATAAATACCATCGAACAGCCACCGTATTCACCTGATCTTGCACCGTGTGACTTTTTCCTGTTTCCCAACCTCAAATTACCACTCAGAGGAACGCGTTTTGAATCCATAGAAGACGTAAAACAGAATTCGCAGAGGGAACTCAAAGCCATACCGGAAAGCGCCTATAAAAAATGTTTGATGATGGCAAGAACTTTGGCATTTGTTGTATCGCTTCTAATGAGCATATTTGAAGGAGAAAATAAATATTGATGAAGATTAAGAATTTTGCGTTTTATTTAAAATTTTCCGGAAACTTTTCGGTCACAATGTATATACATGAAAGTCGTATATTTAGGCAAGGTGAAACTTTCCCCATGATAAGGGGAAAGGCCTATTTATTGAACTTCCTGGTTGTTATTTAGCGCATAACCATTCTATACAAATGTTAACATTCTATCTCCCTGACGTTTGAGGGAGATTACTCTGCGTAATAAGAGTTTTCACTAATTTATTCTATTTCATGATATGTAGACGAAGATTTTTTACTAATATATTACATATATTTTAAGGCATTTAAATAAATAGAAACAAAATTATTTGAAATTGGTTTCATTAGTACATCCCATGAAATACAAATAATCCTGTCAACCTTTGTTAAAAAACATTCGTTCTGTGAATAAATAGGACTACTCCTATTCGAAGTCAAGACAAAATATTCCAATTGTAATTAGACAATTTAAAACAATAAACTTACATATAATGTAACAAGTAAACTATATGCGATAGACATATGCGCCAGCTTCAACCTCGGTCGGAACTAATGCAACCGCAACCGTAAAATTGCAATACTGACTAACAACAAAGCAGCTATAATGACACTCATAACCAGGTGACATCCAAACTGCTGTGGTAGTGCATTGACAAGCTGAACATGCTGGAACAATCTCGAGCACTTATTACAGATTCCAGGACATGTTGAAATGGTAGACAAACTCACAAGAAGAGGCGCGACTTTCATAATGATAGACCCAGAACCTTTCTGCGTTTTAGGAATAGGAACTATATTTCTTCTTATGAACGGTGCAAAGGAAAAGAAAAGAAATCGATATTGGGTAGTGTTACCAAAATAGACCTAGAACCTTTCTGCGTTTTAGGAAACGGAACTATATTTCTTCTTATGAACGGCGCAGAGGAAAAGGAAAAAAATCGATTTTGAGTAGTGTTACCAAGTTAGACCCAGAACCTTTCTGCGTTTTAGGAAAAGGAAAGAAATCGATATTGGAAAGTGTTACCAAGTCTATCACAGTTTAAAGTGCTTTTAAGGACTTATAACAAAGAATAACCTGATAATTATTACGAGAATGCTAACCGGTCACATTGAACATGGAATCTAATCCAGCTTAGATTGCACATAATGTAGAGAAGAGAGAAAAACCGCATAGCATGCGTTAGGGTAGTATCTGGTACTGATTCACAAGCAGAATAAACACCTTTGGGGGTATTTTATGGAACATAAGGACTGAAGACTACAAAAGATAGAACTTTTACTGTCTTTCATTAAAGAAATCCGACTTAGAGAAACATTCTAATCAAACTAAGTGGCAGTGTACTATCCCTTTTCTATATTATTAAAAATAACAAACAAACTGACATCTACGTCCAATATCTGTAAGATCCTTACAGACATTTTTTTCTTTTCTATTTACCTAATACGGGTATTTGCGAGTTGAATTGGTTCATGCATTAGTCAGACAATTGCATTATAAGTTCAGTGCATTTGATAAAATAAATAATTGCTAATATTAGAACTTAAAATTTTAATATATATTAATATAATCAAAAAATTTCCTAAACTCAAAGAATTTGGGTTTGTGATCAAGTTTATAAAATTTTCCGTGAATTTCTTATACATTAATTGTACTTTAATTAAAAATTTAAAGAATATAATTATTGTTCTTTAGAATTCAACTTATATTAATTAGTTTAGATAACTAATTTAATTCAGTAATTAATTAATTTAAATAAAGTAATTAGTGTAATGTAGTTGCGTAGCATAAATAATTGATTTCAATTTTGAAATGAAAAACGGT
>NC_051846.1:137766872-137842553 GCF_002237135.1 Teleopsis dalmanni | reverse complement strand
TTCTCTTTAAGGATTTCGGATATTTCCAATAAATATTTAAATATCATTTGCAGAGATCATCAATACTATAAAATAAACTGACGCTTTATTTTATTAAGCTTATTGTCAATTGCTCATATGATGGATTCGTAGCCAGAGACATAACCTATAATGAGTCCATGAGGAAAGAGTCCGTGTTAATCCAACACGCATAGATGATTGCTTCTACCCGGAGGGTTACGTAGAAACTGTATGCATACTTTAGGTAAGTACTGAAATGGTTTATGATTGCGTTTAGTTAGTTACATCTTATCAAATTGTTTGGCTTATAAGCTTACACAGAAATAAATTTCTATTTTTTTAATAAGAATGAAGAAAAAGACACACCTATAAAAATACTGAATTTAACGGAATTAAACAAGATATATTTTCTTGTAATGTTTCTGTACATTCATATATCAAACTATTGGAATATGTATTATTAATGGATAAAACACAAAATATCATTTTAAAAATAATATATGTAAACTTCAACCATTTTATTTGCTACATTTTATTTGCTACTAAAATAATTTAGTAATTTTAAAGTCTTAATTTTGTTGAATCTCACAAAGTAAATAAATTTCATTTTTGACTATAGGTTAGATTATACCGGCGATCCGAGGGGGATCCAGCTGGGCCCACAGGTGCATTGTGCCACCGTATTACTGAAAATCTTATAATGCTATTTAGAGGGAGATTCCCCAAAAATTTAAGGCAACGCCGCGCATGTCCCGGACAGAAACAAAGCAGATATGAGGCACTTTCGTCATCCTCACCACCACTGCGACAAAAATAGTTGAATGGGAGATTCAGTCTCTGCGACAAAAATAGTTGAATGGGAGATTCAGTCTCTGCGACAAAAATAGTTGAATGGGAGATTCAGTTTCCTAGCATGATTACCTAGAATACAATAATCTGTTAATAAACCTACTACAATATCTCTACGGGGCACCTCTAGAGAGATTTCGATTTTCTGTTATTGGTCTGTGGCCACATTACAAACAGATACCTGCATATCGCAGAGTCTTCCCATCTTTTGTTAAAAACTTTGGCACAGGAAAAACTCAATACCAATTTGCATGATGTCAACGATATGCCCAGACTGTTTAGGTGTTCCGAGTGATTTTCTGAAGCACCCCGTCTGGCTAGCTTATCTGCTTTGCAATTTCCGAAAATATCCCTAAGACCAGGAACCCAAATTAGAGAAATATTGAACTGCGTCGACATCTCATTTAGAGATGTATAGCCAAAGACAGTCAAAGAAAGTCCTATATGTAAATTTGACTGAACTTAAGGACTTTAAAGCAGCTTGACTATCCGATAGTATATATATTCCTTTCAAGTACATTATTTACTTCTAGACAAGCTAAAGCTTTCTTTATGGTAAATACTTCCGCGTGAAAAATACTACAGTGATCTGGAAGCCTATAATAGGAGAATATATACAGCCCCTCTGAAAAAACTCCACTGCCTACGTCGCTCCCAGTCTTTGAACCATCGGTAAAGCGTTCTAGACCCTCACTCAGGGAGGGACCTCATGATAACCAAACTTCCCTGGATGAGAATCTAACAAAAAATTTCCTATCAAAGTCGAGAATCGGAGGGGTGTAGTCAATGTTATTTGGAGTAGGACAGAAAAGTTTTAGAATGGAGCCGTGCCCATGGTCACTAGCCCTCTATTGTGATGTACCCTTGAGTCTTTGGGCAGATGATGCTGCCAACTGTTTACTGAATATGTCAAGTGGCATTAAGTGGACCATTAGATCTAATGCCATAGATGGCGTTGTACACAGAGCACTACTAATGTAGAGTTCAGGCGTGAGGTGAATCCTGTTAAGTACAGTGCAATTCGAAGATTTATCTAAGGCAAACTTCTGACTATACTTAATATGATTATTAAATATTTTATCATCTAAAAAGGTAAACCTATAAGTCAACCTAAAAGAGAAATATTTTTTCCAATCACACTGTATTATACAGTTTTGGAACTGGCTTTATTATTTAATAATGTATAAATTACTACATAATCAGTTTTATTATCAGAAAATCGAATTTAGGACAATTTTTTTTCTAAATCTATGTTAGTACTCTAAACGTGATTTTGATGACCCAATTAAAGATACTTCTAAATTTTAATATAAGACAATATTACATTATTCTTTTGAATGCCATACTTATTGAATTAATTTTACTGAGAAAGGATGATCTTCATGCTTAAAAGAATGATACTTTTGGTTTCCCAGCTACTTACGTCCTTGATAATCTCTATCGCAATACTGAGACTCCCAAACCCTTCTATACTCTCTCATTGAGGTTGTTTATTATTAAGAAAAGTTGGTTTTTTTTAATTTTATTCAATTTTGGTTGTAGCCCACCTTTTTTATTAATGAACTTTAACAATGAAAAGGAAATTAGAAAACGAATCAATTTGCACTGCACATTGGAGAGAAGCGTTAAACCCCAAAATACCCTCACACACATGTGCGCCAACACATCGGAATTCTAATTAGAATTCCTCGGCATAGTTGGTGTATTCAATTTTATACAGAAACACAATAAGGATAATAAAATTATTTTCACTCTTTTGAAAACTTTTGATTGTGACACCGAGCAACGCCTTCGTAGCCTTCATCAAGATGGCGTGTTGCAATTAATACCTTTCAGCACACATAATTATATTAATGCGATTCGACAAGTGTGTGCGGGGTGTGTGTGCCGCTGTGATGTATAAGTACGTATGCGTGTGGTTTTGTGAATAATGGCAAATTCTAAATTCGAACAGAAAAAAGGAAATAGTAAAAATATTTTTCAGTGAAATTATTGTGCATGAATGAAAACAAATGGCAAATTTCAGAGCATTCAAGCCCTGATAACAGTTCGGTAGGAAAACAACCACCGGGACCAATGTCAGCACCACTTACCGCTACCAACGTAACCAACGGCGGCGTCAACAAAGCTCCTAAGCAGAGTTTTCTTTGAAAATCACTTTAATGAAAAACAAAGGAAAAACAAAGGAAATACGCAATATGTCGCAAGGATTTTAAATCCTTTTTCGTGGTTTCCAGACTGCTTTGCGCGGTCTTTGTGTGTTACACATTATTATGTAAAATTTTTGGGATTTTAATTGAATTTCACATACTTGTGTTCGTTGATGTTGCCGCCGTTCTTTAAAGCCGCTCCAAATACCATAAATTTTCAGCCAATATATTAAGCTCAGGCATATCAAAGGAACACAACAAAAGTAACTTAAAAACAAACCAATGGCTTCCGGAATATGGAACTCCATTTTTGTTATCCAAAATTATTAAATATTTTTAGGTACGAGTAAAAGGAATTTTTAAGCTTCGTGGGCATTTCACACAATAAAGTTCAAAAATGAGAACCATATATTCGTATTAATTTTAAACTAACTCAACTAATGTGTTCACCATTATTGAATTAAAATAGAAAATTAATAAATCTTAATTGAAACATGTGCGCAGAGTCATTAAAACACTATTATTTAATGGCTTAACTGCGGTTTCGAAATTACTCGCATTTTATGAAATTAACTATTCACATTTCTCCTACTATGGAACTCATGAAGAAGCTTACTCTCGCCATCGCAAAGGAATTTCACATTCTCATTTCAGTTAATCAATTTTTGGTTTTCTTTTGCATCAACACATATTCTAAATGAGTTTTGGTTTCAAGATGTAGAATATATTACGTATTTTAAATTAAATTTTTAATTACCTGATAGGTCTGATATGTCATTTGAATGTGTTATTAAATAAAAATTAGTGGTGCTGCTTTGTGAGTTTCTTAATTCGTTGCTTAGAATTTTGTATATCGCATACTTTGTGATCTGAAATTGATTTGTGCCACTTTATTTATATAGATAATCTTGTATATCTTCGCTTTTAGTACTAAATTTCTCTTTTTTTCCGATTTCATTTATGACAAAGTGTTCCAATCATGTTCTTACTAAAAGCTGTCAATGGAAGTTTTACAAAATAGACACGAGAACTAGTACAAGAGGTTAAGGCCAGTCTGACTTTTCGTGCATTAAAATTTTGAAAAGACTGGTGAGTTATATCTGAAGTAATCTTTGGGATACTTCATCTTATTCACTGCCCAAATATATATATCAAAGGGATGTTAATTTAAAGTGTCCTATATTAAGCTGTCCATGGCAACTGTTGCTGTCAGGGCAACGTTACCACGGGTGCCATTCAACGACCATTAATAAAATTGGGAACTTTCTTACAGCTTGGATTATTGCTACGCTGGAAACAACGGTTAGAACTGCTACATGAGAAAAACCAAACTAACAAAACTAATCAATAGAGGGCAACAACAAGAAATGCAATTTCCTACTTCATTAGGAGAAAAAAACTTAACGAAGGAAGTATCAAAGCAATTACTTATGCGGATAATATGATGAGAATGGCATCAAAACTATGTCTTACTGGCCACTATGTTGTCTTGGATTGTATCCAAGTGAAAAAAAATATGCTTTCCATCGGAAATTCAGCCAACTATGACTTTCCACATTTAAATTAACAAACAATTACTTCGGCATACATTGGAAATAATTCTATAAAAATTCGAAATTTATCTGCTGGCGAGGTAAAATAGGCCATGTTTGCCTTTATATGCCGGCTTACAAACGATTGGTTTGAAGTGGGGCCCCCAAACAAAATAATCACTATAGCTATGTGGTATGTATGTATATCTAATTGTCATATAGTTCAGTAGTTCGAAGAAAGCTTTGAATAAAGATGAAATTTATTTTCTAGAAAAAACTAAAAAACATATGAAGTGAAGTTCAGTATGTGAGAGTACTAATGCTGCAGCCTCACACACTATTTAATAGCAGCGCTCAGAACATCCTGATTTACATAATCGCAATAGACATATAGACAGAAAAAAGCGTACTAAAAGCTCACTGATCTTAAAAAGAAAATGGACTATGAGATCTCTGTTAGACCGTCCAGATGCCGTATTCATTATAGATGATTTCAAGATGGATACTGCTGTCGTTATGGAGATATACCCAAAGAGAATATAATAAACTTTGAACGTATGTATACTGAATGTGTATGCGTTTTCAAAAACAGCGCTAAGCTGTAATTTATCTAGTGTCTCCTACATAGTAAAGCAACTTTCAAGTAAACTAACCAAGTAAAGCGAAAGGCATAATGTTTCTCTTATATAGGTAGTGCGATAAACTGATGAACTGGTAAGAAACTGAGTTGCCATGCGAAAATCTCATGCGAAATCGGTTTCCAGATTATTGATAGTGACTAAAGGAACTGTTGAAATCAAATACCTTCAAGAAACAAACCTTAAGTGCAAGAATCTTTTTACTTTTAAGGTTTAAAGAATTTTTTGGACTGTATACAATAATTTTTGTAACTAGTTCATTGTAACTTATTGTTATCTATAAAGGCTAAACTTTATTAATTTAAAGTTTAATTTAATTAAGAAAGTAACTAACGAAGCTGTGCATATTAACTACAATAGTCGTTTGTTCGGTTTGGTGTCCCGTGCTATCACAAACTCAATCATCTTTTTTGCAAATGAATTTTAAAAGCATTATACTATAAAAAAGCATTATAATATATAATAACTTACAATTTACGTAATTTAATAATTTTTAAGAATCGAAGAGAACCTACAGTTATAACATTATACATCATCTACAGTAATAATTTAATTTCTCAGTATTCTTCACCTATTTATATATAATAGACTAATCAAAGTTTGGCCAGCATTTAGTTAATTTCCTCTTGTAGCCACATATCTCGATGTAATATTTTCTTACAGTAACTACAATTTTGGGTTGATCATGTTCTTCGGATTATTTTCCAATAACTAATTCCAAACGAAGGATATACGCAATTGCAGAACATTCGCATATATAATTCCAAAATCAGCTGATGTTCAATACACTTTCATCAATTTACTGAAAAATTATGACTATATGTTTTTCTCACGTTTATGAAAACATAAAACCCGATATTTTTTATATATAATTATATAGTTCCAGAATTGAAATTTCACTATTTTAAGTATCAAGTGTAGAAACAAATTTATTTTGGGTTGACATTTAGTACAGATTATTAAATATTCGCCTGCTCGTGCGTGGGTGCATAATATATATACACTATTTCACATCATCAGATATATCTCAACAAATATATGAAATATAAATTGATAAACACAGTTGAAATACGGATTTGTTGGTGGGAAGTTTATTAAGATTATGCTTTACTACAATTTATATAAAGAGATCTGAAAGGTACTTTTATAAATTGAATATTTTTAAAATTAATTAAAATAAAGTAGATTTCCAAACTCAGCAGATTAACTACTGGCTAATTTAACTGCATTATCGGCATAATTCAGTTATTAAATTCTAGTAGGTCATGATAATATCAGTTTTGCTTCGAAACAAAAATTTTTTTCTGAATTGAAGTATTAAAAATTTTTTGTTATAAATATATTCCGACAGAAGTAAATCAAAATTTTAGGCATTCAGGATAGTTATGGCATTTTGCGTTTATTAAGATCCTATACAAGTTTAGTAAGTATTATTATACAGACATTCATATTGTTCTTTATAACTTCCGTACGGTTTTAGACTTTGAAAACAAAGGCTGGAAAATTACAAACATGGTTTCGGACTGCATCAATATATTGACATCAACTGGAAAAATACTTGGTATAAGTCAAAAAATTGCTAATCGCATACCTCGTATTAGGGAATTGTTGTTCACCGTTTCGGGACGTAGGTTAGATCCGGTTCCCCTACGAGAAATCCACCCATCTATATTTACTCTCATAGTAAAATGGGCTCAACATCATGAATATGATCCAGTATCAGTTGATGACTTCGATGAATGGGATGTAAGTTTTTTTGATAAAAATCGTGAGACAATCTTGAAAATAGTTATAGCCACTAGCCTGATGGAATTTGAAATGCTCTTCCAAATAAGCCGTCTTGTGTTGGAACAATTTGATTCCGAAGACGAGGACGTAGAGTATGAATTGCAGGATCAAAGTTCTTAAATATATTTTTGAAATTTACAAAGTGTAGTTGAAATGTCTTAACTATTAGAAAATATATTTTGACGCTTTTGTGACTTAAGTGTCATTGGTTCATAGAACGTTTCTTTGTTATAATTTTCAATAAGCTTTATAGTTTTATAAATTTTTTATGGATATAGTTTTATAGCACGACAGTATTATGTTAAACATTTTTATACCATCTGCACCTTACACGGCATAAGAAACCTTTTTGGTCTAATGTAATCCATAATTTATTTTCAATTAAAATGAACTGTTTATTTGTGGATGTTATAGCGTTTCTGCTATAACTTGAGTAAGCTTACAACTTATATAATATCGTAATTTTATACCATTTTGTGGGTTATAAGTTATGTCTTTGCCCCAGAAGTCCCTATTCTATTATTTATTGATGGAAGTGTTTTCAGCATTAGTATTCAGGATTAAGTGTAAATGGATTTGCATTATTACATTTACAAAGAAGCATTTCACATTTTCGCTAAATAACAAAATCTGCAGAATTTCATTTGTCACATTTAAATACATTTGCAACACTGAAAACTTAATATATAGGTATATAGTATGCATTTAATTAAGACATGATTTCACAGCTTAGCAAACTGACGGCTTTACTTGAAGCAACTGACTCCAATATTTGCATGTAACGATATAAAACAAGTAAAAAGTGGAGAGGAAAATATTTTGCAATTTTTTATGGATATATATATTTATTTTTTCTAAATTTGTATCTTTATTATATCTAAGATCTAACAATTCAAATTTATTGAAAAAAGTTGATTGAACAACCGACATTGAGTGATTAAGTTTAAAATAGAACAAACAACAAATTATTAAAAATGAATAAATCTTCTTCTCGAAGGTCAATTGAAACTGATAAAAAGCAAACCGTCCAATAATGATAATAAAGATCAAAGAAAAATTAAATTCGTAGAAATCGGTCATTTGTAAACCCAAGAAATACGTAATTTTAACATCAAAACTCAACATATGGACTTTAAATGTTTTTATGGCAAAATCATTCCATCACATTAATTAATACATAAATACAATTTTTAAACTGATTCTGCACTGGAGATATATATATGTTGTCTGCAACAATGTTAAAGGCAAAGGGCATGCTATATAAAACGTAAACCAGGTATTTAAAAATAATATTTATTTATTTTGTTTTGCTGATCATTTTTACTGACTAATATTGAATATGAGTACTCATAGACGGCAACCACATTAGTTTCTTTCTATATTTGTGTTATACTAGTAATCTTATTTGTAAATATAGTCTTTTCTTAAGTTTTTAGCGATTAACTTTAAAATATACTGTTACCAACTTCTTCAATTAATTTATTTGCTCAAATAATAAAGGATGGAATAGATCAACAGAATAGGTAGGTAACTCACCAAAAAGTACAACTCACATATATCAGATAAAATAGTACAGAATGCAACTCTATACATTTATATGTTACTATTTTGTTTTACTTTCTATATATATATGTCTCTCTAATAAAGTCTATAAAACTGAACGGCCGTGCATTTTTCCTGCGGATGATCTAACATATTATTCTATCGAGACATTGATCTCATACAACTTTTGTAGCTAGTAAAAAGCTTTCACGGGTGGGATGGGATATATTATTATTCTATCCATACTCTTAAGACCTGCATCTACCAATGATCATTTGTTCTAGTTCCTAATAAATTTTAGTAAAATCTTTATGTCAAATAAGGGCACCAGAAATGACGGATTAGTTTTTGCACGAAAAAAAAGAAAATAGATTTTAATAAAATATTTATATGGTGTGATAAAATTTGCTTGCATTCTTAACAAATTGATACGAAATTATTTTCCAAACAACTCAGTATTTTTTGGGATATATATAAAGGATATATGACATTTATAGAAATTTTGTGTTTACTTATAAAAATTATATTTAATTTAATGTTCTTATAAATCTCGACATTATTACTGAATATTACTAAAACAACTGTCAATAGAACTAAATTTTGTAACTCATGCAAATTTGTTTTTTAAAAGTGATTTTAAGTAATAATATAATAATATATTATGTAATAATACATAATTGGAATACAAAACCTACAATAATTCTACGAAAATAACATGCCTTTAATAGGTAGCAAATGCGAGGTTTAGGGAATTACGATATTTTTTTATGTAATGCAGATATAATTCAAATGGTTTAATTAAACTTTCAACTACAAAATGATTTAATTAAATAATTGTAATAATATATCTATCCATTGAATGGAAAATATTACTTTGAAGATATAAATTACTTTAAAATATACAGCAGAGGCCTCATATGACATTTCTCTTCTAATATTATATTAGAATATTATTTAGAAATTATATATTTATTTATTGCAAAATTTTTTGACTTTATAAATTTATATTGTTATTTTGTAGAAAATATTCTGATATTTTAAATATGTATTTTATCAATGAAGACTTTGACATCTTGTAAGCCACACAAATAAGTGATTATAATAAACAGCAAACACCGAACACAATGTGGAGATTTATTAAAACTGATAGGCTTTCCCATTACTCAACAACACATCATTAAACGAAATATACGGAGCCGATAAGATGCAACAAAATATTTATAAGCAACATTTCAATGTGTCTCAGAAATAAATTGTCACCTTTGTTATCATAAATCGCAAATATTGCAGAGAAACTCAAACCCTCAAACCCCGTAAACTCAAGACACAGTCGCCGGTACTCCTGTTCCATATGCAGTGCTTAGTACGGCTTTATCCTGTGACATGAGACTTTATCGAATGTGCAAATGATAAATTCGAGAACATTTTTTATCATTCAATACACTCACACCAAAACACATGTCACAGAAACACAAACACACACATACACACACACACATGTCTGAATGCATTCAGAATTATTCACGATATACTCGAACGGGTGAGGTACGTAGAAGTTATGATGGATAATGTCACATTTGTGGTTTGAAGCAAAATATTTTTGCATAAAAAATGCTATTGAGACGTACGAGAGCCTGCAGTAAAAATGAAGTTGTGAAGTACTCATCCTTGCACTAGGCTAGAAGCATGTATACTTGTATATGGTATCGCAAGGATAACGTAAAATGCATTTGAAACGATTGCATGTGCATAACAAGTAAATAAATTTATCAATAACAGTTTTTGTTATCATTAACAATAGAAATTGCCTTAGGTTTAATGTAATTAATTGTGAAAACAATTTAAAGTCACATTCTCACACAAAAGAAAACTTATCTTTTTGTCGCAGGTATATTTTGAGTGCCGAAATGTAGTACTGGGCTGAGTTTACGTTTCGATTAGATACTTTTGAACGAATAAATTCAGAGTGCAAAATAATTATTTTATATACTTTAAGTACGAGTGATTTCCTTCATGAGCCTCAGTATTATTAATTTTAAAATAAAAATGTGGTTCAATATTTCCCCGAAACATCTCAAGTGTGAAATTGTGTGCATTTCTCTTCTACCCTATCCCGCCACATTTGATATTGCTTTCGCGTAAACATTGTAAATATCCTTTACGTTCCTCAGTCCTTTACGTTACAGTACGTACACAAGGGCAACAGGTACGTAACTGCATATTTCCGATATCTTTACAGGACAGTTGGGCTTGCAGCCGGGTGAAATTTTTCCAGCATTACGAAATTGATTGCGAACTCTGCAATTACTATTAACTCAATTATTAAGTTTTTCCCAGGACTAAGTGCTCCTTGCACAAATGCTCAAATGTAATTTAACATCAAGCCGAACTGTTTTCATTAAATCGTTGAAATGTTGCTCTTCGATATTGACTTACTTTGGCATTGCGCTTTTCATTCGGTCTTCAGCCAAACGGAATACACTGTCAAACTGGATTACATTCATCGCAGGGGGAGCGGGAATCATTGTGAAACTGCATTAATTTTAAATTAACTTAAATGTCAACATTGCGACGTCAGCATAAATTTGATATGTTTATGTGCACTCAAAGAACAAATTCCGAGCAAATTTAAATGGAAATTTTTTCCAATGTGCACAAAATTTCATATAATTTCGCTCAGAAAAAAAGATACTTTAATAAAATATGAATTCATTTCGAAAACACGTTTGTGTAGTTTATCGGAATTACAGAAATATTATAAAGTATAATTTTTATAATTTTCTCATGAAAGTTTTATTGCATCCTCGGTCCGAAATCACTCTCAGTTGACAACATTTCTCAATCTATTCTAATTTTATAATGCTTTGAATTGAAATAAGTATGATATATCGAAATGTTTTGTAATTAGTGATACTCGTTACCATTCAGATGACTTAAAAATGTAAATTCGTGTTAATGCTCTCAAAATTTAAAAAATTAATTTAATACCCTTGCGCTCAAATCTACATATATCCTATATAGGATCATGTCAAGAAGAGAACATGCTTAAAATATATTGTTTGGAGATTTTTTACAATGCATTAAAGAATTGCCTTATTATTGTTAAAGGAGATCTATTCATTAATTGAAAAAAAAAAAAAAACAAAAACAAAATTAAGGCAAATGCGTAAAATGCGTAAAATGCTTTGTTTTTCCATTAAAAATTTTATTAAATTCATTAATTTATCTAAAAAAAGTACTGTTGTGGAAAAACACATTAACAGCAAAACAATACTAAAAAAGAATCAAAATCTTTATTGTATTTCAAACTGTAACTATAAATCTATTCTTTACAAGATTTTATTAAGTCATTACACAAATTTGAACATACAATAAAGAATTATGGAACTGTGGTTCTGCATTAAACATTCACAAAATTTAAAAAAATTCAAAATAAGATACTATGACAAATTTCTAGAGCGGCAAAGTATATCAACAAATATAAATACTATACTCATAAAGACCTTTTGTCGCGACAGACTCTGATGTGACAATACATATCTGAATGAACAGATACTCCTAGTGAGACAAGTACTTGCTGCTTTGACATAATTCCGGCTATAATAATATTCAGCTGAATTAAGTTTTTTATTTATATTTAGTAATGCGAGAGCGAAATAATCTTTACCATAGTGTGATATTTAAGATGAAAATTATTTTTAATTTAACCAAAAGGATTCATTAAATGACCACCAAAATTTAAAAAAAAGCTGCTGTTAGGAAATACATAATTTAAAAATCACATCCATATTTTTTCAATTATTTAATCTATTCAATCTTAGTGCCTAGAAATGATGAAGTGATATAACAAATGAATGTATACATCGCGATCTCAACATTCCCGTAGTTAAGGATTATAACATCCTTAACATCAAGCCAAGCCAGTACACACAAAAAACGTCATCCCAACCACTTTATGAGCAGAATGATAGTAGAAGGAAGAACGTTCACACGCCTCCGCAAACAAACGCCACTGGAACTTTAATATGTCCGACTCCAAAAGACGGATGTACTACTGAGCACAGTTCCTTTAAGCTCACAAAAATTTTAAATATTTAGTCACTTTTAAATATTGTTTATTGTCTATTCCGAATTGACAGATCGCAATATAAGAAAATAAATTTAAAAAAAAAAAAAATTCATTGGATACACAAATAATGATAACCAAAAATTTTTATTCTATTTGTAATCGTAAAAAAATAACGATAACCTCTAAGATTTTCTGCACTGAATGCTAGAGGCACTCAGAAAACCTATTTTAAATTCAGTACTTTAGAACTGATGAATTTGTTCAATCCCAACTTAACATTTTGTTGGACAAAATTATAGTTCTATAAATTTGTTCTAATAATATGTACTTTGCAAGCTTCCTTGAAAGCTTTCAGGAAATAAAATCCTTAAAAGCGCAAAGCTTTAAGGACGAAGTTTGTAAATTGCTTGCTTTAAATGCCGCATTGTGGCGTGGCTCATGTTACTAAACATGATGGAGAAATTTCGAACAGCTGCTTTTTTAAATAATTCCCCTACAATAGCAGAGGTAAAATATAGAAAAATTACTTAACGGGAGTTCGAAATTTTATAACATGTATTGAATATTTCTTCTTAAGACAAGTTTATAATACAATCAAATGCTAATGTAAGTCAATCTGAAAAACCAAATGTTATGTATATGTTATGTATATAATTGTTAAGAACTTTCAACAGTAAGAGTAAGACTTCTTTCTCAAAGAGGACCTTACTTATGAATAATATAATTTATAGTTGCAAAATAAAAAATAATAGAAATCAATATCATTAATAAGTTCTTGTACAGAAATATATTTTATTTATATTTAATTTACATATTATAATTGCTATATATACGTTTATGATTATGGTGCCTTTTATCATGCATTAATTATGCATTACCTATGTTGTGTTATTTGTAATTACTATTATATATTGCAATTTTCATTACTTATGGACAAACAGTCCAGAATCTTAGATAGAATCAAGTTACAGAAGTAGATGTGAGACTTTTAGAGATGATCAAGACCCTACTGAAAAGAATAATGTGTGATTAGATATATAATAAAAATGGAAACACCCAACAAGAACTATTATTTAAACTTTGCTTGTATAGTGACTTTTCAAAATACAAACTCCATCCATCAGCGGCAATCGTCAGTTTATATTCTGAGCTACGTCGAAAACTGATTATTTTGATAATAATTGGAACATTGGAAGAGACGGTTTTCAATTACGATTGACGATCGTGAGGACGATGAAACTGATGAGTGAACGTCGACATTAAAAATCACATGTAATAAAGTATCAAAATGTTTAGAAATGATCGCAAACCGGGACATCTAAATAAAAACTGACACATCTAAAAGTTACCATAACTAAACTAAAGGTTTGTACTATACTATATATATTGTACTATACACTTAGACGATTTGATGCATTTAATATTAATACCTTTTCCACATTTATACTTATTTTCATATATCAGTAAATCGGCTCGGTTGTATAAATAAGTGATATTCTAAAGAACTAGTGTTTTTAACATGATTTATTAATATACTATAAATAACAAGTAACTAAAATCAGTGAAGAAATTGTTATCTAAAGTAACATGGTATTTTTATAAGAGTCGATCACAACATGGCTCGTATTATGCTTGAAATGGAGCATAACAAAGTTAATCACTTTTTCTCCAACCCATTGATACAAAGGTGTTTTTTTAGCAGCCAATTTACCCCAGTCATAATAATAATACCCCTATATATTATATTGATAAATTCTACACTAAAGCAGTCAGAGTTGTATTTTATTATCATCTCATTTAGCTACTGTGACTTCTGGTCATTCCTCAAATTAAATTTTGACGACAAAACAAAATCGTTTCGATACCTTTCCAGTCATCTTCAAAGCTTTGACTAAAATGCTAAATGCAGATTTAGTCGATGAGAACATAACTTTGATTAACTTTTTCAACACTGTGTTAACTCAAATAGGAATCAATAAGAATTAAAAATCAAAAACTAAATACTTTATATATTTTTAAAGACTCGTGTCAACATCTCTGTCAACGACTGTGTTCCGAGTGTTTATATAATATTCATCACCCGATCACAAAATAATTCAGTCGATCGCATCAAAATTAATCGTGATCGTATTAAAAACAAAACCATGAATATTATGGCATTTCCGATTGTTAACTAAATCTGGATTGAATATAGATTTACTCTCGATCTGTCTAATTTAATTTTGTAATCGAACATTTTTGTGATCGTGTTAGTAGATATTCATATTTTTCACAAATATATATATAGCATCAAGTCATGTTATCAGTCAAATCATATAAAACAGCTCTTAATTTGGGGGTCATCTTACTATTCTGGGAAAATACCTAGAGTTTTATAAATTAGTCTCGAGTGTTGTACATTTAGCCCCAGATATATCAATCGAAAATGATAATTACACTTAAAGTGCCATTTAAAGAACATCTCGATTAAAAAATATACCACAGATTTTCCAATCGAAACCGCTATTAGTAAATTGATTTTTATTTTTATATTAATTTGTTTTATTATTTTGGTATTATAAAGGGAATACAAATAGTTAAGGCTTTTAACATAAAACTATAAATGTTTTTCATAATTGTTCGTTATTGTTGCACTACTTGAAGGTGACTCTACGGTTCATTTACGATAATGGATAGGCATCCAATGTATTTGTGAACAATTACCAATAAATAGCACTTCCCTTTTTCAAAAGTTCATAGCAAAACCTTCGACTATTTTATTAGCTGTCAACATATGAATATGAATATATATTGGAATTACATATTTGGCAAAAGAAATTGTTCTATGCCACAATACAAATACAAATGTGTGCTTTATATTCTAATTGAAGTTTCTCGGAATCTCAGTTGGTGATAATTCGCGTGCATTTACGCATTTCATTGGAACTCAATTTGGCATTCATGGCAGAATATGAAACCACGACATAAATGCATTTCGCATGCCGAAATGGAAATGCACAGGAAGTGTGTGTATCAGGATAATTTGCCTTAAATCGAAGTAGTAATAAAAAGTTCGTCGACAGCGTAATTTATAGAAATGGAATAGGCAGCAGCTTTAACAATAAATGCAAATTATCCACATTTTCCACATTTTCCATATTTACTGTATTTACTGACATTAAGTCATTCAGTGGTAAAAGTACAAGCGGAAGCGGATAATGTGCATTAAAACTGTAAATGCAATTGCATAAGTTGCATTGTTAAAAATATTTTTCCGAAATGCATTTCATGCCAACACTAATGGAAGCACTCTGCCATAAATTATTGTATGACAAGCTTCGCAAAAATTTAAATATCAACTAAATCTATACATATTCATACATATGGTTGATGTTGCACTAACAATGCAGTAATTCATAATAAATTATAAATGAGGTATGAAGAGGATCTTAAATACTTACGGGTATTAATATAAATTTAGTATTTTAAGCTGCTTTCAAATTTAATTATTAATCGCCTGCCAAATATTTGAGATACATTTTGGCTTTAGGAGGAAGCCAGTGCCAGTGCCGGTGCCAGTGCATATTTTATATTATTTAAACTTGAACTCTCCACAAAGAACACTCGCTGTGCAATACCAGAAAAAAATCATTTCTGAAATATTGTGGAAATTTTGAGCAACTTGTGGGAATTTAAATGAAAATCCACTTAAATGCTCTTGAATAAAAATACAACAAAAGGAATTCTGGTGGCTTCGTTGCGCAGCCAAAGCAATGAGAAAAGTTTTATTTTGTTGGAAACATTTTTATTGGCATGAAAAGTGAAAAAGTCAATAGTTTCAAGCTTAAATTTAAGTTCAAATAAATATGCAAATTCCATGCGAATTTCATGGAAAAATTTCCGACTGACACACTTTCGTACTTAAAAACTTTGTTCGCCTACATTTTGCACTTCCATGAATTTTTTCTTCAAAGTTATCTGAGAATTTGTACTTCAATAGCAGCTAACGAAGGTCAGTGAGGGGTTAAAAATGTGTTGTTTTTATTTAAGTTTTAATTTTTACGAGAATTTAATATTAAAAAAATTTTGCTTTATACCATGAGAAAGTTGCAATTTTCATTACTTGAAATTTTAAATTTTAACATGATAATTTGTATTTATTTCTCATTGCAATTTATATTGAAACAATATTCGAGGGTAGGATTTCATTCAACTAGTTGAACTATATACATTTTACAAGTGACCAAAATTTTAAAATAGGGTTCAAGTTGATTATTTTTTGTTCAACAATTGCTGAGTATTCCTACAAATGGATCTTTAATATCTACCAGATATCTACTACCACCATAACTATTTTATTCATCCCTTTAAACTACTGTGATAATGAAGCACCTACCTAAATTAATGTTTGAAGAATTGCTGTGAAACATGTGCAGATATATTTCGTAAACAAGAGTAGCAATTATCGAAATTATCGCAGATTCACACATACGTTACCTCGTAATTAAACTATAATAAATAAATAAATAAATGTATAATTGGTAAGCCAAAATATGTATTAAACCACATTTTAAATATTTGAAAATATTGAAGTATTACACATTTTGTTTCCGGTCAGCATATCAGATGAAGAACGGAGCAAGGTTTTCCAAAGGCAAAGTAGGAAATGAACGTTTTCTTCCACCACTGAACCATAACTACAGATAAAAAAATTTATATATTAAACGAGTATACCTATTAAATCAATAATCAGTGTATATCAGTGGTCGCAAATAATATACATAGACGTATTTATTAGTTATTTAGGTTTACTACAAAGCGATACATGAGTAGACACTTGTTTATTAATATAACTTAAAAAAGGTTTTTATGTAAAAGTAGCTTATAATTGCTTATAATTATTGTTACATCAACTCAACATAAGATCCAAAAGAAATGTGTTAAGGTCCATAAATATATAAGAAACATATAAGTCTCCTTCAAATTCTATACATATTAAAATAGTGTTAATGCATGAAGACCCTTGCTGTGTTTAGTCCGATGTTTGTGTACACAAAAGAATCTCAACCGTAGCAAATGAAAAACTGATTTGCCCACTGCTAATGCAGAGAATACAGTATTTCCATACTATTATAATAACAATTCTAATTGAAAAGGAACAATCAGTTTAATCGAGCCAATAGATAGATTATCATTGTCCGTGATTATGTGTGGGTACAGTATTTTATTGTTTTAATTTTTGAAGAAAACCGTAAAATTCTATACTAAATGCTTTTTTTGTAGAAATATAATGACTTGCCATTTATTTTTTACTAAGTCGGAACTCTGTTATGGTCCAGATCGTCATAATAAATTTCTTACAATGAATTGACTACATCGAGTTGTGAAAGAATTTAGAGAGGATATATTATAAAAGATAAATTTTAAATATTAATTTTAATAAAATTTTTTTTATTGTAAATTAGAATTCTTATATCAACAATATATATAAGCCACAAAAATTATTTACAATATATTCAGTCTACCATAGACTAACATAATACCGGCGCACTATGTGCCAAAACAGAAATCAGCCTATCAAAATTTCGTGTTTTCGGAACCAATAGAGATATTGAAATAAAAGTTACCTTAAATATGATTTTTGATATTGTCTTTCTTTTGAATCTAATTTGTGTCCAATCAGTGTCCCACCGGAACCGCTCCGAATTTGTGCCCAAACGTGGACTATTTTTACATTTCTTTACTTACCTCAAAAATTATGACTCATTAGATTCAAAAGAAATGCCATCTGAAAAACTATGTATAAGAAAAACGTAGTTCATTTCATTATCGCAACTAGTTCAGAAAGTACAGAATTTTGCTCGACTAATTTTTGTTTCCTACATCCCCCCAAGGACAACTCACGTTTGTAATGGTCAGCTAAGTAGGAAATAGGTAATTTCAGTATTATAAAATAAAAAAAAAATTATGTACAAATTGTATAATTACTATATTTGCATATTATATATCTAATGTCCGTTTTTATTTAATGAAATGTTTAGCGCTGGTGGCAAAATTGCTCCAATTTCTTCTTAACAAAAACTTGAATTATTTTTAAACAATCAGTTATCTTAACTTCGAAATATATCTTAAAATCCCGTATCGCTCAACTTTTTATTTCAGTTTCACTAAAGTAAAAGTATAAGTCAAAGTAAATATATTTATTCGATATGTGGAAGCTGTATACGTAATACTTCTTCCTGCAAACCTCAGCTTTATACCCAACAAGTAAACATGTTTCCATTTGTTTCACAAACAAATTTTTTAATGCAATTCAAATTTTACACACTTTTTAGAAATTTTTGCTTGTGAGCCACATAAATCAGGAAAAGATATGCAAATCGTTAGAGGCCAATGATATATCAACATCTTATAAAAAAAGACATCAATTCATCCCAAGGAAGTCATGTGAATATAAAAAAGACTGCAAACTGTTAAAAATATGGGAAATATAGAACAAAAGAGAAAATAGCAACAATTCAGTACATCTTTGTGCAATATCAAAACAATTTATTATATTTTATGAGAAACATAAAAATGATGAAGCATCACACGCACAGACGGACCCACAGAATCCCCATAAAATGAAAAACACTTTCCGGAAGGAAAACAAAAAATTCTTGTAATTGTAAATGTGGCAAAAATATTGTGCTTTCGACGCTTAACTTAGAAAAGCAACACGGAAATCATAAAAAATAGCAAAAACTAAAAAACGAAATAAAATTTATACGAAAACATATTTTGCATAAATATCAGCACATTAGAGCGCATCGGGTTTATGTGGGAACCTAGGAGAACAGAGACAGAGACAGGGACAGCGACAGAGACAGAGAGGAAGTCTGCTACAAAATAAGGGTCAAAAATTTGTGTTTGCCTGAGCTGAGCAAGGATGCAGGAACTGTGGAACAGTAAACATATGTAAAGGGAATACACAAAATGAAGATATAATTGACTGTTTAGAAAAATGATGCAAAATAAAGGAGCAGAACTAAAGCAGCACAAAAACTTTTCACTTTCTACAGAAATCTACCCTACCAACATGTCAAAAATAGCATGAAAAGATACTAAGGATACATCATCTGCTCGTTTGGGCATTCCTCTAGTCCGAGCGTAAAGGCACACATCCTGCACAAACGTCCACAATGCTTCACATGCAAGTCCTTGTTTACATACAACTTTAGTTTTTCCGAAATGTGTTTGCTCATTCGTTTCATATAAAATTTGATTAAAGCCAAAAAATAGCATTGCAAATAAAAATTAAGTAAACGAAAAAAAAATTAATGAAATTTTAGTTTCATTACTGAAACTTTAAATTAAATTTTCATGTTATTAGGAGTAAGCAAAAACGAACAACAAATCCAACCTGAATGCAACAATAAAGTCAACAAGTCAGGAGGACATGCAACGAATGTGTCACATTTTGTATGCAGATATGTTCCCATGCACATCCCCCGGCACACATCCTGTCGATGATACTGTTTGGAGCAACTGCAACAAATCCGTTCGCAAATATCTGCTGCTATCTGTTGTTGTCTTTGTTGTTGTTGACGAAATTGTTGAAATTGTTTTTGTTAATTTTGCTATAGTTGCACTCAGGCCCTTATTTAAGTGAATTTGTAGAGCTCGTATTAAGGTGGGTGGACTCCAGGGTAAATTAAGTAACTGGAAGATTGCTTAAATGTTCATTAGGGTTTTGTTTATGAAGTTGCAAATATCGGGTTTACGTCTCCGTGTGAATGTGTCGATTGGTTCATATAGCTTCCATGCTTTATATTTGCCAAACACATAACTGAACATATATATTCATAGAGTATTTTAATGAAGTGCTTAAAAAGGGAATGCAATTTAGGTAATGAAAATAATTTCTCTAGCAGTTATGATGCTTCAAATAAGTAAACATAAAGAAAACATGACTTGAAATTTTATTGGCTTCTAATTTTTATGTAATAAAATTTAAAATTCTGTTAAGTAAAAACAAAATTGTAAACATTGACCCCTGCAATTGGCAAACATTTTTTTTTAAGTAACTGCATTTACTCTTCTGATTCCTTTTGTCATAGGCCCTTAGTCTTGGCAAAGCGTTGAGGTTTATTAGGAATCCATTTAATTTGCTGCGCTATGACAGTTTAGATTTTGTGGTGTGTGTTTTCAATTATTTACTTTCCATCTAGTAGGCGATTTTTACAGCTTATACTGTCTTTCACTTTGTCCTCTCCAGCTAGTTTTTTTGATATATTTAATTGCCTATGCAGACAAAAGTGTGACTGATTATGCAGTAGGGTGTCCCAAAAAAATCAAATTCTTTTTTTTTCAACGCATACCCTGTAATTATGTTTGAATGGTGTCAAAACAATTGTAAATAAATTTTCATGTCATTTGAAATAAAGGAACCCGTGCCGACTTGTCGAAACATGTCAGAACTTGCATCCTTTAGCGCATCACAGCAAAGTTATTGCAGTGCTCGTTATTATTTGTTTGTTTTAGTAGTAAGCGCATTATTTTGATTCAATCAATATGTCAATAGGATTACGCAGTTTTAAAAAGGAAATATTTTTAATTGGGGATGTAAAACATCAAATCACTGGTTCAAAACTTCCCTCTAATGGACAAATATTGGCAGTTCTGTTCTACAACATTCGTGAAGTGAATTTAAGTATTACTGAAAGCGCAAATCTTACTATTCGTGAGTGCATTATTTATTGGGAAAAGGCACGTATACCAACTAAAGCTTTACCTAACTGTGTTAAGAAGCTAATTACATTATACCAAGTTTGGAGAGGTTTGCAGAAAAATGCGAACAAAACTCAAGACGTGTACGAGCAGCGTCGACAAGAGTTTATTACAAACTTAAACAATTTGTTTGACATTGCACATGCTGACGCGCTTCAATTAATAAAGATAAATGAAGATAAAATCTTCTTGCAGCGCCAGAGAGAGCCAAGTCGACCTGGTTACTTAGCTGGAGTGGACAAAAAATTGGCCGAAAAAGAGGAAAAAGCGCGTCTTAGAAACATTGAGGAACAAAAACGTCGTGCTAATTATTGTTTATCCTTAACTGCTTCGACGATATCTTATCACGAAAATTTATCTTCTGATTCTGAAATAATGGATCTACAAGAAAATTTACCCATCCAAACTGGGAGTGCGCAGTCCGCTACTAAAAAAACTTCTATAAGGAAAAATTTTATCACTCCAAAGTTAGTGGCAGCTTTAGATAGGTGTCAGTTAAGTATGAGAAATTCTGTATTTATTATTGAAGCTACTCTTGAGGCACTTGGACACAATACTGACGAATTTCCTATAAGCAAGTCCTCCATTCAAAGAATTCGCACAGAAAAACGAAAACAGCGTGCAGAAATTATTAAAGTCGATTTCCAAAACGAAGTACCAGACATTGTAACTGTCCATTGGGATGGCAAACTGTTGCCGGCTTTAGATGTGCGCAAATGTAGAGAAGAACGTCTCCCGATTGTTATTTCGTATCGTGATAAAGAACAACTTATTGCGGTGCCAAAATTAGACAACTGTACAGGAAGTGAACAGGCACAGGCAGTTTGGAATGCGGTTACTGACTGGAATCTCGAAGATAAAGTGCAAATCCTTTGTTGTGATACTACTGGTTCAAATACTGGTCGTATTAATGGTGCTTGTGTGCTTCTCGAACAAAAATTTAATCGAGATATGCTTATTTTTGCTTGCCGTCATCACATCTACGAATTGATATTGAAAGGCGTTTTTGATGCTAAAATTAGTCAAGTTACTAACAATCCTAACATTCCATTATTCAAAAGGTTACAAGAAAACTGGACAAATATCGATCCTAAGAAAGTACAGTATCCTACAGAAAGGTTATCTTACTTGAATGCTTCAGAAATTGACAAACTGCTGGAATTTTATCGAACTGAATTGACTAAGAAAATTGTTAGAAACGACTATAGAGAATTAATAGAGCTTTCAATAATATTCCTTGGTGGAGATACAGAAAAGAAATTTAAGATTCGACCTCCAGGTGCCATGCAGCAAGCGCGCTGGATGGCGAGGGCAATTTATTTATTAAAAATTTCATTACTTAGCTCTCAATTTATAATGCCTAACAAGGATAAAGCGGCTCTGTTAGACGTCTGCCTTTTCATCGTGACATCCTACGTCAAACCTTGGCTGCAATGCATTTCAGCGGTAAAAGCACCTTACCAGGATTTGTGTTTCCTGAAGACCATGAAGGCTTATGAAACAATTGACAAAATTATCTCAAAAACAGTTTTACAAAAGTTCTGTCAGCATTTATGGTATTTAATTGATGAAGTGGCTGTCTTGTCCCTATTTGACGATGATGTTGACCATGAAAGAAAGGCAAAAATAGTTAAAAACTTAGCCAAAGAAAACCCATCAGCCCACAGTAAACGATATATCCCTTCAAAAGATAAACTTTGTGGTTCACTTTATGAGAAAAACATCGATGACTTTGTTTCATTGAAAAGCAAGGCTTTGTTTAATCGACTCAAAATTGATGACAGTTTTCTCAACGAATGCCCTACTTCATGGTCTAGTAATGCTTCATTTCAACATGCTAAAAACAAGGTGCTAACACTGAGAGCAGTTAATGATACAGCAGAAAGAGCGGTTAAGTTAATGCAAGACTTTCATGGCAAAATCACTGTTGAAGACGAACAAAAGGAATTTTTACTACGCTGCGTACAAGAACACTGATATGTTTATCCTGACTTTAACAAACTCTAAAACGAAAATTAAATAATTAACATCATTTTAATAATAAATACTTAATAAATATAAGAGACAGGTAAAATAGTGATTTATTTACTGAATAAACATGAAGGTCTAAACTGTCTTCTATAGTTTCAATACAAACTTTCTGTTAAAAGTTTGGGATCAAGTCGGCACGGGTTATCGTTATCCGATACCAATAATATTTATTAGTTTAGTTACTAGTATCAAATAGAAAAAAAATAAGAGGTATGCGTATTTCAAATCGAAAAAAAAACAAGTCGCCTAACCCGGGCAACCCTATCTATGCAGTCATAATATTTTATAAGTTTCGCTTTAAGTACCTTTATTTTCTGATCCATGGAATGTTAGGCATTTGTAAAAAATCCAATTAAGTCTTAATACCTATAACATGCTAAATAATACATTGATAATACAAAGGTTGCAATCCTTTGTTTGTTTAATTTTTTTATTAGTACATGTTTAGAACCACCGAGATACTGATTAATCTAAGCTTTGTAGATTTGCTAATGGCTCTATCTATCATCTTTTGTATGCTCTAACATAAGGTGGCCTATTTCGATTTTGCGAAACGACACTTAACCTTGTTATAAAGAAAGTTGGGTATATCGCCATATGGTCATATAACTGGTTATAACTAATTTAGTGAATTACAATGTCAATCGTTTCAGTTGTTGATTTTTAAGTTATGTCGTCTGATGAAAGCAAATTTTACTATCACTAGGTATAGTAAAGTTCCAGGTCATTTGATTCTATTATGATTGTGTTATCTGCATATAAGGAATTATAAATTTTATGTGCTCCTACAGATATACCCAAATTATATCTTTTAGAAACATGTCCCATAACACCTTCGATACATCTTGATACATCGCGTTCCCGAAAAATTTTCCATATATTAATCTACTAAATCAAGAGAAATGTTTTATGTAAATAAATTGCGTAGATATTAAGATAGACGCGAACATAATAATTACTTGCTATTTCTATTATTTGTCGGACGTTGAAATCTTGTGCATAAGGTATCTTCCAAAAAAACACTTGTTACATTCTCTGGCTATACTAGATAACAAACTATACTGAAACCTATCATTTACCCGTGTTAAAAGAAAAATCACTTTGGATGCTTGCTATATAAGGGATATTTTCGTATAGTTCATGTATAGTTCATTGTATGGCATTGTTTTTTTATATATATAGGGGTAGAAATATAGATTTACATCATTCCTATTATTATGAATTTACATCATTCCTATGTTATTTAATATATAAATTATATTAAATAACATCCAAATCATACCACTTTTGATTTTTCTTTTCACCATATTCCTTTTGTAGAGGAAAGTTTTTCGTTGTTTAGTTACTTTTTTATTGGTTCCTCATCATAGGCTATAACTGCAATTATGTTACCTATACAGTTGTAGTCGACTTTGAAGATATTCGCACATTGCAATACAACGCAATACGCAATACTCTTGCAATGCTCTCTGCATCCATTATTGTGCTTCATGATCTTCAGCAATCAATTGAAGGTGGGATTTAAATTTCTCATGTGATTTATTTCACTGATTTGGGAAACCTACGGACTTCATAAAGAATAAATTACTTTCTATTATATTTTTATTTTATAAAGTCTTTAACATCTGTTGTTGAACTGGTTAGAACCAATTTCGGTAAAGAATCGATGTTGAATATATGACAAAGAACTAAAATTACATTTGTTCCCAAAAAAGCATCAGTTCTACTACATATATACATATTGGACTACATTATTGTAAGTAATAAAAAGAACAATATTTACTTTATTATACATTTCTCTTAATGTTTTAAATATGTTCAAATTTCAGGAAAGTAAGGTAGCGTAGCATGCACTGAAATGTATTGTACTCACTTGGATTCCGCAAGTCTAATAATATCTATTGAAGATTTGTGTATAATCAATCACTTTAAACGAAATGCAAACATAACTCATAATTAATCTGACTTTACTTTACCAATGATCGAATTTATCAGATTAAAGCAGAAAATTGTTCGAAATTGAAATCAATGTCCGGTTTTAAGTAATCCGTTTTGCTGTGCGTGATTTTTCTCTACCTTCATACGAGACCTTAATGTATTTGGAAGAGTAGAAAAGGAAATTTCGTTCGCAGAAAACATTTATGCAGTGACTTTTGAAGTCATCTAACATGCTGACCCTTAGTGTAGTCGTATAAATGGAGTATTTTTATAGTTCTTATAGCCATTTCAAATAAATTTTTTTATTGAAATATCAAAAAATATGTGTTAAGTACTTTTCATGAATGCTGGAAGGAAAAACTAATTTCCGTCACCGATTAGCTTATTTTGTTCAGTCATAAAAAAATGGATGGTGCGACGGGAACAGAAGTCAAAAACTGCAGAAAAAATATCTTCACTCCTTTTATTTAATATCTGCAAGTGGCAATCGTAACTGGGAACACGTCGTGCTCCTCGTGCATTTATCACGCGCTTAAAATTAATATCCGCTACGTTGGAAACAAGACAACGTCGAGCAGCGCTCGCAGTCAATCAGCGTGCAATTGAAAATGCAGCGAAATTGCCTCCAGCTGAAGCGGATATTCCGCCATATTTTCTTTTTATTCCATACTATAGTTAGCAGCCATGGAAGGAAAGTGGAAATTGTATTTGCAGTTCTGCAGGATGACAATTTCGCAAGCATTTGAGTAAAAGGTGAAATGCCAGCAAGCTTAAATTATTTTTATGATGAATACTTGGATACGTACAAGGATGGCTGGCGTGCTGATTCTTTCATGAATGGATACATTGATGAAGTGATTCCCGTGTTGCGAAAACAGTTGCTGATACTTCGAAATTAAAAACTGAACTGCAATCGAAATTAAAATTGTCTGCCAATGCAGAAACAGAAATTGAAATTTTTCAATGTTCCCTACTAAACTGAATGGAAATGCATTCGATTGGCACATATACCTTAAAAGGATATGCAAACTCTATATGTAAATGCGAATATTGGGATTATGTTCAATATGTGTATAAATTTTGTACACATTTCATTAGTTTTATAAAGTTTTAAGTTTTCTACAAATAACTAAATAAAAATATTTCCTTTTATCAAGACTGCTATGAATTTTATTAAGCAAGTTTTTATTAAGCAAGCAAAAATTATTGCAATAATGATTTAAATAATTTTTGAAAATATTAATAAAGCTTCAGATGTATCTCAAAACACACTAACAATTCATCTTTATTGGAGTTAATATATTTTTATATTATACAATAAATGCAGTGTTTTGACAAAATTTTCATATGCAATGAATTGATTTGAGCAGTAATGTTGTACAATCGCTCATAAATTAACATAATTGTGCAATAAAATTGTTAAATTAATTACCTTTTATTGCCAATAATTACTCGTCCATACGAATGATACAGAAATTATGAAAATTATTTTTCACATTTTTTATAAATATTTTTGAATGAAAAGCGAAGTGACCACATTTTCAAGGATATGCAATTAATTGGACTTGATGACAGTAATCTGTAAATAAATATCAACATAAATAATAATTGAAATTTAATTATTTACATAAAATGAAAAACCAATAATATATTAATAAAAAATAAAAAAAACTAACTTTTAAGTGCTTTTAATAAAGATTTTGATTAAAGAGCGCAATATATGTTATATATATGGCGTGTAACTATATGGAGGTAATTTCATGTTTTGCCATTAAAACAATGAAAATTAAAAATCAATTAAATTAATTTATATGTAGTACACAGTTGGCAGTTTCAAAGAAATTAAATGGGAGAAGTCAATGTAAAGGTTCTATGTATACACGAAAGGCTACCTATGCAGGGCGAAAGGCTATCGAAAAGCTTGGGAAGCGTACATCGCCATTAGCTGTATCTAGTATTATAGTGCACTAAAGAAACTTTCACCTTAGTGCAGCAACATATGTTATATGTTCCGTATTCTACGAGTAGTTTCACTTTTATATCTTTCTGAACCAAAATTATTTCAGAAAGATATAAAAACCTAGCTAATAATATAGTTGCTGCAACTTCAATATCTCCACCTTGGTTCAGATTATAACAGAGCGATCATTAAATATGTGATAACAGGACTGAGCACCTTAAAAACAGAGGGAATATTGTTACTTTCAAACAGATTCATTCATATTCATGTTAATAGTTCCATCCAAAAGTGATCTACTGATAAGGAATTTATTAATACTACTGTAATAATAAACACATAACAGCTCTTAAACCGGGTACCCAACACAGCAGTAAACAGTTCTGGAAGCAAGCAGTTGCCTCTGGAACAAGCTGTCCAATTTAAAACTCAATAGTAGAAAAATATTTTAATACTTTTTGTCTAATTGATTAACGGCATTGATAAAAAATTATATTTAAGCAGTACTTCAAAAACTTACTTTTATACTTTGACAGATTTCATGTTTTTGAATATAGAATATAGTATAACAAAAAAATAAAGAAAGCTTTTATAATGAGTAACTCTGGCAACCACGACTAACACAGCAATCAGTCAATCCTTAAAAGTAGCATTCGTCTTCCATAAAAAATTGGAATATGATTTACGAAAACAATGGAAGGAATGAATCTTTATGTGTTGATTTAGTATTGTCTTGGATAGATGAAACTTTTATACAAGTCTGAAAAGAGTTTAAAAAGTATTATGAGCACTTCGTTTTATCGAAGAAAAAAGTGTTTGTCAGAGAACTGATGTGTTTAAACGTGACCGCAAAGGCACCGAAGAACTTGAGGGCTCTGAACGACCGAACTTATCATTTTCCCAAACCAATGTACTATCGTTGATTGTGATGTCCAAATTATTTGACAGTTCCGGCTGCCAAAGATTATTACATGTTTTAGGCAAACAGATTTTATTAAAACAATAAAGGCATAGGTATGTGCATGAAATAATAATTTTAACGTTACATATAAATCGTTTGATGGAAAGAGCGTAGAGATATAAAAAAATTTAGTTTCAAAGCTTCAAGGCCTCACTAATTCAATTTAGATTTTGATTTTCTGTGGAAATTCTAAGCATTTTTAAAATTGTATCGAACAATTTATTAACATATCTTATAAGCAAATATTCTATCAACAACCTTAATAGAAATTCACACAATAATAGTCTTCATTTATCTTAATCTATATAAATAGAAATGTATGTTACCTGTCAGTCTGTATTTCTGTAGTCGATGGATTCAAAAACCATACGTCCAATCACCGTGAAAATTTGCGAAATTATTAGGTATATCTCCGGAAAGGTTTTTGAATTTTTTCATTAAAATCAGAGTTGGGGTTCTAGGTTCATTTAATTAGTAATAATTTGGTAAAAGTGTAATATAATTTTCAATGTCATTTAAAACAATCTAGCAATCGTAGATTGTTAGATTGTGAGGAGTCAGTTTGGTTATTACATTCGTACAGTGTGTGTTTTAGTTTAGTTTTGAGTAAATATATTAAGTGAAGTAAAATAATTTATTTAAATAAATTTATAAAAATCAGATTGAAATACGCTTATTTAACACCACAATTATGCCACCAAAGCGAAGTGCCATTGGTCAAACTATAAATCAAGCAAAAAGGAGCTTCAGAAACAAGTGACTAAAGAAAAACTAGGCAAGAAAGAGATCGAGTTCACACTGCTCTTGCTCGATCATTAGAAACGAGTGAGCAGAGGCAAGCAAGGCAAGAAAGAGATCGAGTTCACACTGCTCTTGCTCGATTATTAGTAACGAGTGAGCAGAGGCAAGCAAGACAAGAAAGAGATCGAGTTCACACTGCTCTTGCTAGATTATTAAAAACGAGTGAGCAGAGGCAAGCAATGCAAGAAAGTGATCGAGTTCACACTGCTCTTGCTCGGTCATTAGAAACGAGTGAACAGAGGCAAGCAATGCAAGAAAGAGATCGAGTTTACACTGCTCTTGCTCGATCATTAGAAACGAGTGAACAGATGCAAGCAAGGCTGCAAAGAAATCGAATTCAAACGATACATGCTGATTTGAATTTATGTCGTTTTAATTACAATCCCCCTGTCGACGAACAAATCAACAGATGGTGTCAACTGAATAAAAGTACTGAACGAGAGATTGTCGCTGAATTAAAAATCTGTTTCAACAATATAATGAATTAATTAAATTATTTAAAACCGCCATTGAACAAATGCGACACGAAGTTCGCCGGGTCAGCTAGTTTTCTATAAATCTTATAATTAATTTTGATTTAATTAAAACTCTTTCTAAACCATGAATATAGAACGCTTGGGTACTATATGATTATAATTAATTTTAGAAATTTAACAAGGAATAACTATTATTTCAAATTCAACAGCATTAAAAATTTGGCTTTGCTGTTCAAATAAGGCAATTCCTTTTAATTTATACCATATGGAAGAGTCAAAAAATTTTCCAGACCATTTTCGGAGTAAACCTTTTGGGAAATCTGTTAAAATTATACGAAGCTTAAAGTTTTGGGATTTTTTCGGGCTTTCGTATAATACCGTATGGCTTTTATTAACGCAATAAAGATTATGTTAGGATGTGAAATCAGTAACACTGAAAGCTTCACTAAAAGCTTATTAAAGGACACTACGTTAAGTTGAAAAGCAACTTAAGCTTTAAGCATAAGGTCTCCAAAATAAAACCATAACTAAAAAAGTTTAACTAGGCTTTAATAGTTTATATTTTAAAGAAGTGTATCGCATATACGATAGTTATATTGGCAATGCATATTATTAATATTATAATAAGTGGGTCTATATTTGAATTGCACACACAAGGGAATTTGGCACCACATATATCGGCGGCACTTTGCCTTCTTAAATAAAGAACTGTTTTAAATCTTAAGTAAATTTTTATTTTTATTTTTTATTAGAAGAGTATTTTATTCTTAAAAGCTCTCCAAATAGCGACAATTTAGTTTGAATCAACCTCAGTTAAAACACAATGTATCCAGCACAAGTTTTACTATTATATTTACAATTATAAAAGTATTTTCAAATATATTTATATTTACTTCTATGTTGCTTTTTTGAAATACTTCAGTTCTTTTAATTCATATTATAACCCAAAGAACTATACCCTTTTCAATGATATACATATTATCTGAAATTAGGTTTTATTTAAACAATAAAAAAAATTAATTATTTTAGTGTTTGTATTAAATTGTCGCAATGGCCGCTATTTTCTTGAACTGTGGTTCGAAATCGTTCAGTAAATTAGTCACACTCTACACAAATGTGTACTTTAATATTTTTAATTTTTTTACAAAAAAGCCTTTCATGAGCACATCAACATTGTCATGAGTTTAAATGCTACACACTGAAAATTGCTCCAGAAATTTTACAGCTGATGACTGTAACACCTACAGAAATGAGGACAGTCTCTTTAAATGATTTTTAGTTGCCATGTTCTTGTGTAACCATGCAGAATTCACCACGTCGATATCTGTGGTTGCTCATGGCTTCCAATCATATTCGCTATAAGCTCTCACATAAACTTTAACGTTACGCTTTAAAAGCAACAACCTAAATCGATCATTGATTGTCATACGTACCCAAATCCTCACTAACTGTGGTACTCGTTAGTATCATCCAAGACTGTAAATTTACTTATGATCGCTATATTAAGTGTAATCGATGATATTGTTTGCATCAGTTATTGTCTGCGTTTGTGCAAGCAAAATAGCACCTTGTTTTAAAATCGGTGATATCTTGTCCCTTTCGGGAGCTTAAGTTTGGGTTCATTTTTGAACATTCATTAAACGATTTGTTTAGATATGTTCAACGGAGCATCTATTTGTCGTGCATTGTAGCACGGATTCTGTTTAATTCGATACTTAACTTTTCTAAGCAGTTTTACTTATGCCAGAGAAGAAGTTTTTCCCACAAATTTTGTAGCATTTTGCAATACAATACGATTCGTCATAAAGTTCGATATTTCGAAACAAAAAATGGTAAAACGAGTTTGAAAAGCTTTTATTTACTTTACGAAAACGATGTTCTGACGTATTAATATTTTATTTGTATTTTAATAATAAAATAAATAATTTTTATTTAAAATTTGTAATGTAGAACAACCTCAAGTGAATTGATGTCAGTGACAACGCGTTCCCTATCTTGAAGGGTGTGCGGCCCTTCTACAATGTTGTTTTTACGTGAGCCGCTTAAATTAAAAATAATAAATTGAAACATATTAGATGTTTCATAAAAAATAATTATATTACATTAGGCAATAACATATTCCAAATATATAATATTTACAATTTCATTAACAAAATAACATATGAAATAAATTAAATTAATAATTTATATATATATAAGTTGAATATTATATCAATATGGAATAAACACAACTTTTCACATACTTCTTATAACATCAAACCAAATAGTTCTGAGTTTGTACTCAGAACTATACATGTTTATGCAGTGATCAAACGAAATCGAACAGACTTGCAGCGTATAATTGTGCGGCCAACTTTTCCGCACGCAAAGGGGGAAGACGAAATACAATAGAAATGAGGTGGTGTAGAACACACCCACTTATACAATCAGATGTCCGTTTGAAAGCTAAAACACTTTGAAAGTAATTGCATTTTATTAAGTCACTGCATTTATAACAAAATATAAATTTCAAAATAAAGTTTACATAGTTAGGTTATTTAATACATATTAATAACACACACTTATGTTAAAATTGTTTCACTTTAAGTAATTTTCGCACATTTGCTTTGGTGTTATCCATTCAAGATCTTTAAAGTCTATGTTTTTGAGTTTTCCATCCATTAGCTCAATGTCAATCGACTTTCTAGCAGACTAAGTGAAACTATGCAAAGCAGTTTAACCAACATACTTAAAGTTTTGACATATCGAAGATATCAAAGGTTGCGATATAAATGTCAAAAAGTTGAGAGACCGATGAAGTTCAATTATTTACCATATCAGGTTTTAGCTTTATTTTAGGAAAATATTTGTTTTTTTTTGTTTGACTTTTTTTTGATTTTTTATTGATTCAGCTAAACACTAATAAAGATGAAATTGAATTGAATAGAATAAAGGTGATGAGACAAAAATAGTAAATTATTTTCAATTGATATTAAAAAAATAGTTGCTTTTGGTCGCATACATCTCTATTGAATTCATATGTAAAATACTAGAAAATATAAATATTAAAGAGAGTTTTTTTCTTCTCTTCATAACTGCCACAGCTTAAGCTATAAGAAAGCATTGTTGTTGATATAAACTTTTTTTAAAACTTACTATAATTTCTAAAATATACAATTCCTAATAATCTACAATTCATTTCATATTCATTTCAAGAATGAATTGTGGATAAGCAGTTACCAAGGACATGCGCCATTGTCCACTTAAAACGCCATAATATTGGACCAAAACTGCTATAATAAATGAACTTACTAAAACTGAGTTATAATTTGTTTATATTTGATAAAGATAGAAATATTTCTGTATAACAGAATGACAGAACAACTGTGTAACTTAGCTTAATACAAAATTATTGGAACTATTGTATAGGGTTCCTTTATTATTATTAACATAATCAGCTCTTCTTTCTTTAGAGCTTAGTAGAGAGCATTAAAATGGTAATAAAAAATTAAAATTAATTCCAAATTAAATTAAATCTAAACTAAATTGAATGTTTTTAATCTACTTATATTTTTAAACTATTATAAGTTGAAATTTATTGATAATTATTGTTTAATAATTGTAGTGCTTGTGATTATAATACGTGTAATATAGTGTTTAAATTTATGAAATACTTGGACGAACGACTTAGTGTAGGTAGATTCAATTTAATAATTAACTTAGCAGACCAATAGAAAAAGGCTAGATTTACTGGAACCAACAACATGTTTCTTGAACAGGATACTTGTGGAAAAACACGATTCCTCAGCGCTTGTAATTAGACAAGTACGAGTTCTAAGCCTGGCACTTGCAGTCTAAACAAATTATATGCGGATTATTAACTAATTAAAAACAAATTCGAATATTTCCTAAGACCACTGATGATCAGTACTTGGCAATATTCAAAACTAAAATTTTTGTCTTTCTTTTTTCTTTGTTATTCGAATCCGCCTGTCTTTCAAATAGGTTTTTTTTCTTTTGGAACTAGTTTCATTATTATCCATACATTTGTATGGAATTTCTTGTTCCGTTTAACGGCATTTCGTTTTATGGTCAACTTTTTTTGAACGATTTAAGGCCACTAACCGAGGTAAGGGTGTACCTCTGTGGGGATCTAATTTTAAAAAAAGTAACAAGATTCAGTAAAGTAGGTTGAATGCTACAATCTATCGAAGAATTTTAGCTTAAGAAAATATTTTGAATAAAAGGAAGCTCGCAATAGACCTGTATATCGCAGCTCACAATCACTAAATTACATTATATTTTTATAACAATAACAAATTTAGAAGGTTTCCAAATGGTGACGCCTTAAAGGAATAATACATGCACAAGATTAATATATGAGTTGACAATGCAAAGTATTTCTCAGTATTGCCTTTATAAGCTGTTTGGCAATTCCTGCTGAAGGAAGTGCATTCGGTATTTCTCATCTCATTTCTAATAGGTTGCACATTTACCAACTTAGAAATATTAATATTATCGTATGAGCGTACTTTTCGTATTAGTTAAATAATCCAATGTTCCGATTTATTGAAATAGATACTACTTTGTGCAGAGTCCGCAATATATTAATAGCAAACTTTATTTTGACAGTAAAATATTATCTATAACTCTAAGTGTGACATATCTACTGTAAAACTGCTGCTATTTAGAATAATTCTTTTCGCTATTAGGAGATTCAGATTAGCAATGTGATAAGTAATCTTCGAAAACGACTGGATATCAATCCACATAAAGCAGTATGAACTTTGTGGTCACTTCGTATATGTTAGGCTACCCGAATCCAAAAAAATTTGTATCTTTTAAAATATTTATAATTTAATTTAAATTTTTGTTTCATCAATTATGTCAAAATAAACCACTTAATAGAAAGTATTGTTTTTTAGAGAAGTATTTTGAACAGGACTATATTACAACAATAAAATTTTAATATTAAATAATTAATTGAATTAAAATTAATAGTTAGTTAATAAATATTAATAAAATTTTATTTTTGTGAGTTACTACTGTTCAAAATACCTGTCCATTTGTAATTTATTTTCAATACTAATCAAGGTTTTTTCAAATATTTTAATTAAATTCCAAAATGTTTAAGAGAAATTAAAACGACCACCATTGAATTGATCTTAATAAAGATCAATTAAGTTCACTATACTATATTAAAATTAATAAAAAATTGCTTGTTTAAATAAACCGCTTTACAATTTTTAAATATATCATACTGGTACCTATCTTAAAATACATAAATAAGTTACTTGAAGTTATTTAAAAGCAATGATAGTTGGTAAAACAAAATCACTAGTCATTTCCATAAAAGGGATTATTAGATTATTAGAAAAGGGATTTTTACACAGCTGCAATGATTCATCAATAGCAAATTAAAATGAACTTTTCAACATATATCTACATATATTCGTCAAAGATAAGCACTTTAGTAACTCTTGTTTTACTTGTAATCAACACAAGACATAAATGAAAGCACTTAAAATACGTTTCAGTCTAACTATCACTCATCATTTCAATATCTTCACTAACCATGTTCAGACAAGACACGCATCTTAATTCACCCTCTCAAAAACCCCTGTAAAATTCTTAGTCATCTTTGCCTAATTTTTTGAAGAAAAAAGAAAATAATCGAAAGAAAACCAAAAGGTCAACAATCACTATTTCAACATTTTCGCCTCTTAATTTCGCACTTTGGCATTTGACCGGAGCGGATTATGATGACCACTTCATATTCACAACTGCCATTGGGAAGTCGAACGAAAAAATTAGTCCTTTCTGGAAGCAGCAAATGAAAAACTACAAAGCCACACACTTACACTAACACCCCATAAACATACTGAAGCAGTCGGTCACATAGTCAAAAGCACTGAAAGTGGCTTCATGGAAAAATGCTCGCCATAATGTAGCAACTCAATTTTGCTTGAATGCCTCTTTTTGTTTTCTGAAAAATGTTTTCTTTCGGTTTCATTCCTGGATCCATTTGCCACCGTCCACTTAACCATCATTCTGCACAGCTACTTACTTTGCTCATTACGTATAAACAGCAACTTTTTTCATATCCATAAAAACCCATTTTTCTGTATTTTTATGCTTTATTTTTCGAAGTATAGCAAAATACTTCGAAACTGAGCCAGTGCCTCGGTCCTGGCTAGTCCTGCAAAATAGCATAAAACACCAAATAAATGAAGTTCTTGATGTTGCTTATTGTTTCGTTTTAATTATAACTTCTTTCTTGCCTTTATACGAGTATACGAGTATTTATTCAGAGCTTGGAAGAATAACAAAAACAGAAACATAAAATTAAGATTTTTAAATATCTGCTTAAATGTATGCTATAGTGCAAGCTAACTAAAAAGTTAACTTGACCCAGGAGTGAAGCCACACAAAACCACATCAAAGGACTTGATTTCTCTTTTTGGGCATTTCAAACTGGTCCCTTCTTGAAACAAATCCCAAAATAACTAATTATAAACATATACAGAATATTTCGGTTAAAATTTTAGGAAAACAAATGTTAAAAATTATTTCCATTGAGTATTTTTCATAAACACATAAAATGCAGAATTATTATACAGCAATCAGTCATTTGGCTTAGAATTTTTTTAACTTTGGAATTTTAAAATAGAATAGATTCAGCCCACATTAATTTTGAATTTGGTACAGTAATGTAGCCCACAGAAGTTCAAGTCCTGAAACAGACTTGAAGTATATCATTAATTTGCTGAGTTATTTAAATGCTGATAGTAACTTTAACTTATCTTTTAACACGAAAAAATTGCAAAGCACTGTATTCTGCAAAAGAAAATATCTGACCATGCTGAAGACCTGATACACATTTAAGTTCTCACAGCAGAATTTCAGGTAAATTATAGAAATTGCTTACCATTTGGATTTTTTCGAGGCAGTACTATGAAGTAGCAACAACTCAATCCACAGTATAGTAATAGCCTTCTACTCCTACTTGGATCACTATCCATAGTATAGTGATCCATATTCATATCTATCCATTGTATAGTGATCCAAGTAGGAGTAAAATTTTTTTAAAAAAAAAGTAAGCATTGGCTTTCATATAATAATCCCATACTGGTGTTATTATTTACGGTCTCGAAATGCACCAATAATGTATAAAGTAACATAAATACAGTAGTTTTGTCGAAAACCAGTTATGTGATGTATAACTTACTTAAATTCTAACTCCTAACATTGAGATCTGCATTCCGTACTCTGAAAACCACCTTAGCAATCTAGCTAGCTTTAACCAGTGGGTACTGCTTAACCTAGTCTAAATTTCTAGTTTTTAGAGGCAGTAAAGAACCGTTCCCTAAGTGAGTTAGGGGTTAAAATATTACTGCGGTAAGACATGCCAGTTGTAAGAAGCTACTAAACTCCAACCAGACCTCGGAACCTGAGAAGCACTTAAGCTGAGCCGATTATATGCCTACTCTAAATAAACATCCACTATTCCGGGATGGCAATGAGGGATATCCAAGTGTACAGAGAGTGGCTAAACAGCTGTGTACTATCGAGAGATACAGGTGAGTGCACTGTTCTAAGAGCAGGCAGTAGTGCCTACGGTAGATTTCTTTTTAGCATTTTAAACCATACTCTTGTGATTTTCGATCTGAATGCAGACCTCTAAGTTTTCACCATATTTTTTAGTCTGCACTATTTATTTGCATAGTTTCTTATTCTCCTTTCTTAGTCTAATTTCTTAGCTTTGAAGACTTAAATCACATATGACTCTAACGTTTGCCGTTTCTCTGAGTTCTTTCTCAACATTTTCACTGTATTTTTGGAATTTATTCGTCCAATATGGACTATATCTCTTCTTTAAATGTGAGGCATTTATTATAGAACAGGAAGGTGTATTCTACGTAATCGCAATATCCGCCACCATAAATGCAACCGGGTAGATCCGCCTTTCACATACGATGTAGGTACTTGTAACAGTATTCATGTCTGGTCAACATCTAAGTGAGATAGTACTTTGTATCTTCCGATTTCCGTTTGAGCTAGTTGATTATATTAGGTATCAGTCAAGCAATCTATCTTCATTGAGTACTAATGTTCTATCTTTGTTGGCACATTTCGATGGTTTGCTCCTAATCTTGTCTTGCTACTAGTTGAGTCGATCATTTTCTTGTGGTATAGTCTTAAATAACTTGAAATTCTATAAAACAAAATTAATAAATTTTATTAATTTAAAACGAATTTAGATGATGTAAAAAAGCATAATATGAAAGTAAACCACAAAGTATGAAATTAAAAGTGCAGCAGTCCTACTAAAGGATGAAAACAATAATTACATGAGAATTAAAAATAATTTCATTTAAATTTTGCTGAAATCACAAAAATAATTTGTGACGCAAGTAAATGTGACCAAACATTAAATCCAAAGGAAGCCAACTTTGTGAAGCAAATTAGTTAGTAATACTAAATTAGTTCAGGCTTAGGTACAACGTTAGCTCAGCAGGTTTAATTACACAAATACTCCTTCTGCCACCCAAATTCACTTTCATGTCGAAACAACCACAAGCCGAGTCACAAAAACGCCTCCAAATGACACTCAACGACAGTAGAACACTATACAGGACACAAATATCGCAATATGCAGGCACACCAATACAAACAAAAGTAAAAGTAAATGATCAAAAAACAAAAAAAAACATAAAAAAAACGGAAAACACATAGATAATATAAAAGGAATAGTGAGCATTAAGAATCTTCACCAACTGCTGAAGCTTCAAATTAAATGAATTTTATTAACTCGAATTGCAGAAGCCATGTGCTTCCTGCAACTGTACGGCGCGGTCTCTGCGATTTAAGCGAAACTTTTATTGCGGAAATATATTTTTTGTAGTTTATTTTGTACTTTTTGCAATTCACAAAGTAAAAATATAAAATACCAACCATCAGTAGTGGAGCAGCGCAGAAGTCGCATATGAAAATTCGGAACTTCGAAGGGAACGGAGCGCCACTTGCACGCAGAAATAGTGCGGCACTTTGCAGTACAAAATTCTTGAGTACTTTCGTATCAGATTATTAACTTGTCCTACCTAAAAACAGTACAGAGCCACATTATTTTCTTAGCTTTCGTTTGGCAAATATCCTTTTGCTCTTACTTTTGTTCATAAATATTTTATGAAAGAAAAAAATAAAAACCCCCCACCCCATATATTAGAAATGAAATAAAAAATGAAAGCCCCGAAAAGAAACTTAAGTAGAATAAAATTACGTGGGCATGTCCTCTCGTTTGTAAGTTTGCTTTGAATATGAAGCATACGTTTGATATTATTTCGCTTAAAGGACAACGTGCAATGTGATTTTTATGCCTCGCCGTACCGTAGGGACAGATTTGTCGGAATTTACAAAAGAAATGTAACTAAAGAGGTATGCATTGCAGAGGAAAGTGGAAGAGCTTCGCAGGACGACGTCTTAGCGAATAAGAAAAATTAAAATATTTTATTTGCATTCAGTCGCAGGAATACCAACACGGTTTTAACGGCAAAACTGCAAAATATTACTAAATAATACAAAAGCACTCTCCGGTGTGCACTTTTCATATGCGAAGCATATAAAACTCCGAAATATGTCTGATGTGACTACATATTTATGTGTCGGTAAGCGGTTGAGGAAATTGAATTAAATTTTATTCCTTCAATCAAATCAAATAATCGCAACAAGCGAGCGAAAGATTTTATGTTCTGAAATTACACTTTTTATTCACTTTTTTAGATATGTAAACAATAAGTTGGGTCACATTCCCACTTTTATGCATAATATAAAAACATTATAAAAACTTTAACAAAAAAAAAAATTAATAAAACTAAAAAACAGAGCTATAAAATCAATACTAACACTGAACATGGTCTCTAAGATCTGTAATATGTACATTTTTTATAACAAAATATCATTCAAATATTTAACACAAATTAATAAGTGTATTTCTTTTTTATTATTTTTTTTAAATTGCATTTGTTAACTACTAAGAATTATTACGGGATAATTGACCGGTCACTGTAGATTGAATAATCACCTATCGAAGTTAGGAATTCAATTCAACTCAGACTGCAGATCCTATAGAGAAGAGAAAGAAACTACATATCACGTGCTTAGCGAGTGCGCGGCACTGATGCACAAGCGGAAGAAGCACCTAGGAGGGTATTTCATGGATCATAAAGATTTAAGACTAGGTAAGATAGGCTCTATACTGTCTTTCATTAAAGAAATCGGACTTGGAGAAACACTCTAACGAGTAAGGGGCACAATAGATCTTTGAGGTCGCAGTGCACATTCCCTTTTTTACAATAATAATAATAATGTGTTAAATAAATGACCTTAGACCGGTGAAAATTAAAAGATAATTTTTTGCAAAAATATTAAGCACTAACTTATATTTTATCTCTTCATTCCTATATAAAAACCAAAAAAGCATATCATTAGGATATTAAACATATATACAAAATTAATTGCTTTCTGTTGACAATCATTATAACACTAACTTATCTAGCAAGGCCTAGTAATTCGCTTCGGGAATTCAGTGTGACGTTACAGTTCTCGCCAAAAAAATATGCATACCTTCTTCAGTCTCGTACAGCCAGTACAATATGCGCTTCGTCCATATAATCACTCTACCGAAAGCATGGTCGTCCCAAAATCTTGTATCGTCAATCAACTCACAGTGTGTCCAAAATAAATTAAATAAATTAATTTGATATTTTATTAACTATAGCTATTGAAAGGCTGGGTTTAATTCTGCTAACGGTACAGTTTTTGCTGGATCATCATCTTTTTCCTACATAACATGACTTCCTAAACGGTGTCAATATCGTGAAGAAGCACATTGTTAACTTAAGTGCAAAAAGCGTTACCAACTTATATTAGACTAAAGTTCGTATGATGAACTTTTTTCACATACATTCCTAATATTACTACATCAGTCTTTCATAACGTTAATGCTTCTGTGCCATAAAAAACACGTACAATAAGCCAGTTAAAGCTTCTTCAGTTTGTCCATCAACATAGAGCAATACATCCCAATTGCATAATAAGCTCATAACAGCCTGTGTTTTTAATAACAATTCTTCATCTAATCTGATCTGATATCGTTCTTATTGTTTATGACTTTGCCAAATTAAATAATCCACAGCTTCGAAAACATAATCGTCATCAACCAGCTAGGTGCTCGACAATGCACATTTTTGCCTGTGACTGACTGACTGACATAATTTTGCTTTCATTTCCCGCCAAGTTAAATTCCTTCCCAATATCACTGCAGACAACAGTAAAATCACACTTTCGAATATTTCAATGTTTTCAGTTTAAAAACGGAGATAGAAACTAATATAAATTATTGCTCTATTGCAATTAATACTTGCTCTTCAAATAATGACTTACGTGACGAAATTAAAGAGAACACCGCCACTCTAACCTTGTTTAAGGTTTAACCTTGCATTGTATAGAAAGACACATAAGATCATTTTCATTTGGAGTTAAAAGTATTAATTAAAGTCATTTTTCAGAGACGTATTAGCTTTACATCTATCATATATAAAGCTATTGTATATTGCGTCTTGAATTCAATCCCTTATGTAGCTATAAAATTATAAAATTTTCTAGTAAAAAAAAAAATTTAGAAATCAATACAGTACATGCGAGTTTTTTTCAAAATTTGCGAAATTGTGAATACACATATAGTCAATAGTGGGGTGACCAGATCTAAAGCTGCTCTGATATCTCACAATATGCCAATATCCCTACAAGAGTTAGGCTAATCTTCAAAACTGCATTCAATTGACTGTTTAGAAATTTGATGTAATTACTATTTAACGACTTCGATATTTCAGCAGTACATCTACGTTTTTGATAGGTTGGATACTTAACATAAGACCATTTTACCTTTCCAAGGATTTTTGACTATATTACAAATAATAATCTTTATATATTTATTCTATTAATCATATACGCATATTTACGAAAAGTACGAAACGCGGTCTAAAAATAATCATTATTTTTATGATAAACTTAAATTATTTTTGTTCAACTATGTATCTTTCCAAATAATACTGGACAGAAATGGTCTCAATTTTAGGGGGGATCCGATAAAGACTACTCTATTGCTTAAAAATGATTTTATGTTTTCTATTCAAAAAACAATAATCAGTTAATTATCTCTAACTTCCTATTGAGCAAACACTGTTGAACACAATATTAACTGTAAGATCAGTAAGAATGCGATAGAGTATCTGTTACATCCCAGCAAAGCTCTAACACTATCAAGCAATAAAATAGTTTATCTAAATAAATGTGAATTAGCAAACAAAACTTAAGAAGCCATCTTCGCTACAGTAAAGCACGACAGTAGAAAACATGTACACAATTAATTAATTAATTTATTAATTAGGGATTAATTGGTAATTCCTCTAAGACTCGTTAATTATTTTAACAAACTCTTGCTCTCTGCGTATGTTTGATGAATTTTATTTTGCTTTAGGATCGAAATCATAGGTCTTTTGATTACAATAAAAAAGACTACAGTGTTCTATGAGAGTATTTTTCAGGACTTCGATTTGGTTAAGACTCATTAAAAAAACTATTATGGCTTGATATGGACTTCCTCTTCCAAGTAGAATATAACTTTTTTGCAATTCTTAGTGAACTTCTGACTGTATATGTTTTATGTACTTGAATTATAATACTGTTTTTGTCATGACTCAAAACATTTTATTCAACTTTTCTGAAAACCATTATTCAATACAAAAACAAACTTTTTCGTTTGCATATAAAGTAGTTTTTAAACTTTTTACTTTTGTTCCATAAATTTTTAACAACTAAACGGAATGGGCATAAATAAATAAGTACCCCTGAACCAAAATAAATCGATTAATTTTTTCTGTTCGGTCACAGTTTCTACTTCATCATAATCGAATATCATTGAACATGTCTAGCTTAAAAGGTATTCTCTGATGTAGTATAAAAAAAGTTTAAAAAAATTTTGTCATTTATATAGCATGAAATTTGAAGAGAAAATTATTTTGTTCGTTGATCTAATTAATGAAGTATTTCAAAGCTACAGTATAGAAATGGTTAATTAACAAAAAATTTGGTTATGTTTTTCTATAAAATTTTGCATCATCATCGGTTTATATTAAAATATAAGTAACGTATATTACATATATTATGACTTTATTTCACATCAAATTAGTGTTTCATTACCCTTTCAAATATTCAAAGTGCTGCACAGTAGAGTGAATCCAGAACATTACAATTCTTATGCTCAAATAAACAATAAATAAAATATTAAACACAATTGCTTGGAAAACTCCCACAACCACAAAACCCAAATGAATAAGAGAACCGTTGTTTCGTGTTTCGCAATAAGCCAACTTATGGTGGTCATATATGCATTAATATCCATTTTGGAAAAAACAAATAAGGCAGTTCGTCGAGTACACATGTTGCCCATACACAAAGTCTAAACCACAAAGAGCAAATCTAAAATGCGTTACCAGCGCAACTAATGCTGGATAGGGCCGTTTGCAGAATTTTTGAGTAGACTCGATTATGCAACCAGACATAAACATTTTTTAAGAGGAAAAACGCCAAAATAGTTTCCCACAACAACAACAATAACGACGACCACGGATCAGTAGACTTCCAAACAATGAGTAGCAAAGAAAAAAATCTAAACAACAAAATATATCCAAAGCCAAAAATCCCTCAAGTGGGCAAATTCCAATTCCAAATTCAACCAAATCAACTCGAAATGCACCAAAAATGCCATCGCAGTGGAAACGCAATGATTTTATCATTAGATTTCACTTGTTTCGTCATTGACATTCCCAACTGAAATTCGGCGAAAACATCTACGATGCGAAGCACTAAAGCGCCCTTTGGTTACGTTCTGCCATACTCGAGTTTTATTTTTGCCACAGTTTTTATTTATTTTTCATTAAACTTTTATATAAATTTCCTAAAATCTGATATTTTGGTATATTTTATTTTATATAAATATTATATTGGCAAAAGTAACGATCCACACGTGTTGAAACTGCTACCGTAGAAAATGGCAACGAATTCACATTATAGCAGATGGAACGAGTACATTGGATATATAGCACGGATGATTATTTAAGTGGTAATGGAATGTTCCACCAAATGTAGCTCACTTGTCGACATTGAGAAGTCTCAATGCAACGAAAGTAATTTTAATAATAAATAAAGACAAATTCATTGCAACTTACTTCAACATGATTTAACACAGCCTGTTTTTTACGATAAATAAAACGAGGCATATTTTTAGGATGCAGAAGTTTGATGTCCAATGTCAAAATAGAACTTCTTGAGTTGCTGAAATAAAAACAAAAAAAGGAAATAATGACACAATATTAAATAGTTTTTCTAAAGGATAAAATAATACTTGAATTAATAATAATAAATAACACTTGACACTTTATTTCTGTACTATTTTTCTACAAAACTTTCCTCTTTAAAACAAAATAATTCTATTTAAGTTCCGTGAAAATTTTAATGTATTGTTATTACTAACATTAAATATAATCTATGTTCTTATAGTATATGACAATAATATTTTTAGGTAAAATAATATTGAAAAAGATTAAACTTGCAGGAATCTTAACAATAGAATGAGGAAAGAACTGACTGTTTATTTACAAAACATATTGCAAGACTTTTATCCATCGATAAAATTTATATTACTTTTCTTAACATATATATTTCTTTCTTCATTATTTTCAGCAATAGTTACAATTCACATTTCAAAATAGTAAAGAAATTAATTACAGAATATGTAAGAATTAAGTAAATAATAATCTGAATATCGTACACCCACAAGATATGTCTTTGGTTTTTTTATGCTTTCAAACACTGAAACCGTTCTTATTTTACTGTCTTACTGCTTTTTACGCCTAATTGAATTTACTTCACTGACGCAAATACTTGTACTCATTTACTGTGCGGGGTAAGAAGTTAAACATTCAAAAAGTAAACGCATTTGCAATATGGAAAATTTCATTAAAAATGTAGTTTTAGATAGAAACTAAAAGGGACACATTACTAGGATACACATACAGTTACACACCCTCCGCAAACGTTGACAATATAAAAATTGTATGCATTTTGCTCTCATAAATTCAATTAAGGACAAAGGCGCTCACACTTGCATTACCCGATAGCTTTTAGTATCATTCCATTTTAGTTTAGTTCTTTCAATATTATTAATTTACATACTAACGCACATTGCAGATATATAAAAGCCTGAAACGTAAACGGTAAACACAGCACAGTTGAGTTGAGTTTTTTATCACTTTATTTACACACTTTTAAGCTTTGATATAACATCGATCGTAGTGCTCATCCTACACGCTGCCATCTAATTCCATTAAAAGCTCTAACGTGATTTTCCATTGACTTTGCATTGTGCGGCTCCAAGTACGGTGCGAGTGGTACAGTGAAGTATCTACGGTACGTAGTTGTTGTCACTTATTTGCAATCTATTAAGTGTAGATGCAAACTCCACGTACTCAATTGAGCATGTCCTGTACAGGACACTTGCTACAAGCATCGTACTGCTTCACGTCTCATTTGATTTTATGCGCTTTCCTTATGCTGATGTTTTTATTACATTTGTCAATATTTCATTTTCGCATTTATTTTCATTTTCATTAGAATTCACTTTGATTTTATTTTTTTTTTTTATAAATTGTATCTTACACTTCATTTTCTTAATTTCCTTTCAATTTGTTAGCATTTTAGAAAATACCCCGGCATAAGCGCTTCCAGTTGAAATGCTTTCATTAATCTCAATGCATGAGTGTGAATTCATATTTGATTTGCCTACTCTACACTACACACAATGGTCACGTCACTATGTGACCAAAGATGTCCCACTTTCAACTGAAATATTGTTATTATTGATGTAATAAATTAATAAACTTATTTTACATTGTTGATGAATGAACATTTAATGTATAATAATAGTAATGCAACTCATCGAAAAGAAGTATCTATAGCAATCTACTTCTAAAGTCGTTGGGATGAAAAATCAGCAGTTTGCTCGAGTAATATTATACAAAACTTAGATATTCTTTTTCACCCAAACTCTGATAAATTGATGTTTCAATATATATCTCTAGATACAATTTAAATAAATCATAAAAACATTTGAGTGATTTTGATTCTTATCAATATAGTCACCAAGATTTATATATGTGTATCAAATATTTAATTCGACGTAAAAAAACAAATTTGTTTAGTACGACCATACTTTCCGGCGTTGATAAATTTAGCTTACTAAATACTAAGCCTGTCAAGTGTCCTCTCCCCTCTTCATTACTAGAATGGGGTTGCATTCGCTGAAATTACTATACAATCTCCATAGGCACTTCTAAGAAGTGGTTTTAGTGGGAAAGTTTCACATTGAGACTTTCGATGTTTTTCACGACCATACTTTCCGGCTTTGACAAATTTAGCTTACTAAATACTAAGCCTGTCTACTGTCCTCTCTGCCCTTCATTACTGAAATGGAGTTGCATTCGCTGAAATTACTATACAATCTTTCATAGGCACTCCCAAAGTTATTAAATTTAATATGTGAAAAAAATGAGTAGTTCTGTAATAAGTTATTCAGGCATAATAAAGTATATTACTGTACTTATCTGTTGTAGTCAATAAATATGTAGTCTGTTTGAAAAGTATCCAGTAAATAAAGAAAGTAGATTTCTACAACTACTCAATGGAACTAAAGTTAAGTTCATTACTTCATCTCATTGTGTAGTGTCAATGCAGCTGAATCTACAAAATATATACTGACATACAGAATGTAAAACTGATAAAAAAATTGATTTCAAAAGACCCTTCGGCACAAAAAAGGAAACATTCAAGCCATTCAAAGTCTCAGTAGAAATACACTAGTTAAATAGAGAGGTAAAAGACGAACTACTCAATTGAACACATTCAATCTACTGAATAAAAGTCAGAATAAATTTTGTTGATAAGTTTGTAATTAAAAACAAGATCACGAACACTCGACTCAGCTTCCTCGTCCAAGTCCAAACAAAATTTAAGAAATTTTAAGTAAACGACTTTATTTCACACCAAATCCTACTAGTTAGTTTATATAATGGCGCTGGCCAAGATATTACCATTCACACAACGCTATCTGTCAGGTAACCAATATCTGTCGTACTATGAAATTTTGCTTATTTGAAAAAGCTTTAGCTCTATTCTGCTTAGTAAGAGCTCTTGACTGTAATCGTTCTTTACCATGACAGATGCCTCAAATTCTATACCAATGGTGACGATTATCAAATTTCATTCAGTTGTTGATAAGCGTTTGAGTATCTTACTTATTCTATTACAATAAAATCGGAGAAAAGTAAAAACTAAAAAAAAGTTTGTTCTTCAAAATTTATATCAACACAGAACATCATCTTCATTTTTAAAGAAGTTGTAATAGTTCTCTTTTTATTCGATTAGTCCTCCGGTTTAGGATCTACGTTTTGAAACCATTTATGGTGCTATGCATGGCAACTAAAAAGACCTATTCTGAGCACTATTTCTAAAGAAAAGACAACTTGTTTGAAACAAACTATGCGGACTTCAGTATTATATAGACTTTTCAATTTTGAACAGAATATTTAGTAAAATAAGAAATCCGAAAAATTTATACTTCATGACAATAATTATCACCTTTCTTAATCGTGTGTTTTCCATGAATATCTTTAAAAATAATTTTAAAATAAATTCATTTGGCATTTTTTCACATAATACGCCGTATTTGTTTATATTTTTATAAAACACAATATATATTATTTTTCTATCTATGAAAACTTCATCTTATTTTTTCTTATAAGTCAAACCAAAATGAAAGTTGTAAGTGCAAAGAATATAGGGCTTTGAATAGTCTTAGTTGCTTCGTACGTCGCTTAAATTTCCATTCATCCTACTTGCATAGGTGCAAATTGGATTATGTTTTAGACTCGATTTATTCAATTCATATCAATTTATCACATCTTTTTTTGTAAAAATAAAACAATATCAAAAAACAAAAATATTTAAAATCATCCAAGAATATAGACTGTCTGTATGCGTTTGTGAACAAATTTAATTAAGTTTTCCATTTCAAAAATTAAATCCTAATAATCAAACTCCTGCTCATTAAGTGCAAAATACTCCGACTGATGAAAGAAAATTGGGCTTAAGTGGCTTGAAGTAAAAGAATTAATTGAAAAATAAAATCAAAATAAAAATTGAGAACAAAAAATTTTAATTGTTTGAGCTGAAAATATCGAATATTAGAATATTTGATAAGACTACCATTGAAATTCGAAAAGATTAAATACTTAAAATTTATAGTCATAGTTGTAGTTGTAGTTTGAGTTAAGTATCAGTGGATGATTTGGATAACAAAGGATAAAACAAGGCAATAACATTCAACATGTGCTTTCTCCTATATTTGGCAGATTCCATATAAACCAAATATATTTTTAATAAAATCAAGCAAAACTTTTTCCATTTACGAAACATTTTATGAAATAGGAAAGAATAAAAGAAAAATCTGAGAAATAATGGGAAAACCACAGAAAACACAGTCTGAGCAACTAAAAAGATTGTCGTTACACTCAAGTATATAAGTGCATGTACGTAGATACACCGCAAATGCTGACGGTATTGGGTATTCTTAGAGATACTCACTCGTATACATACGAATTTATAAGCTAAATACATATGCAGTACTAATATCTGTATGTATAAAGAAGCATATGTGTATTGACATATGAATAAAATAATATCCGAATACATTTAAGTGCACATCGTTCGTACTTCGACTCTCCCAAAAACATAACATTGAATGCTAATTCAAAAAAGTTTTTACCATTTTGATTTTGGTACATTGCAGCTTAAAAAAATCTTGTAATATTAGCAGAAGACAAAATGAAAAACATCTCAGACTTACATCAGATAGAAATCAGAACGTATTATATTTAATATTAAGATATGACCTAATACACGTACTGAGTTGCGAAACTCGGAGTCATGCTCTGCGTCGCTTGCCACGAAAACTAGTTCAACTGCATCGAAATGCATGGTGCGCTATGAAAATTCAATGAATTTAAGTTAACAATGACATGTACTTTCACACAAAAAACTTAAAAATACTAACCAATTTATATGGAAATGTAACAAAAAACATATAGCATACATACATAAATCTGTATATATATATTTTTTTCATAAATCAGTAAATATTATAATGACGTACCTGTTAAAGTAATATATAATTAGATATAAGAAATCAGAATACTTTTTCGATATATTCACCATCACCAGTTAAAATCATCATACGACCACTTATGGAGACTTATAAAGCCTTGTGCATTATAGTTCAGTTCAACGGCATTCGTAAGGACATGAAATTTTCAAGTTTATTTGCATATTTATTCTATTATTTGCTACAGTTAAAATTTTCAAAATTTTATTTATTGCTAATTGTTAATGACTAGTTGCCTCGCCAAACATACTCATAATTAATTAATTTTACACACATCACCATTGGACTTATAAAGTTTCATTAAGAGTGGAATGCGGAATCACATACATCTCGAACCATTCGTTACCTAAAATTATCCTTGCTATACTTTAATTCAACCAATCTTTCAGATATAGTTCATACTTCTAACTTCAAAAATGGTGTAATCTTTTTATCTATCTGTATTAATACAGATCCCAAGTCTTTTCCAACTTACTTTTAAAAACAATGCGAGTTTATGCCAATAATATAGTCTTCAAACCTATACATAAAAAGACAAAAATTGTTTGTCAAAATAATTAATCTAGTATGATTGCTATCTGCCAATATGCCTATTTTACAACAGATTTGAATATAAACAGCTATTTTAAAAAATTTTTCTATATGGCAATATGACAATATAAAATACAATATGACAATATAACTTAGAATTCCAGATCGGAGTTACTAAAAATTGCATATATCTATCCACGTAGAGATAAGTCTCTAAGACTCAGGAAATAATCTTTAACAGCGCATAGCGTAATAGAGAAACTTGTTCAAAATAGTTGACTGTACTATAATACATTGTCAAGTCGGCATACCCGCTACATCAGAATCAGCTCATTTAATATATTATATATAATTTGAAATAATAATACTCGTATGACCTCTACATGATATAGCTTGTAATCAACCAATATTTTTTCTTTATACACTTAATCTGCCTGCACTCCTAACAAGATGTTAATCGATTAATACCAGAACTTAAAAATCACTTCATATAGTCATATATTTCGCTAATGAGCAGTCTTACAGATTAGAAATATATATATAATATACATAAGTGTTGCCAAAAATATATTTCGTAACAATTATCTTGACAAATATAATATACCTCTTATTTATATAGTGTGTAGGAGCTGTCGAAGAAGTAACGAGACATCTTATTTTTTTCAAATTGTATTAATTTAATATTTAATATTTGTTCCACCCAAAGGAGTTTCTCACTAATATTATGCATTTATGTCAACATAGTTCTCCGTTTAAAAAACATTATTCGAGCACGTCTTTAGGTATGGTCGTGAAATTCTTATACGATTTCGTATCCTTTATATAATATTATCTCATGTTCAAAAACGTTGTTAAAAATTTGGGAATACAAAAATTAGTAAAGGGTTGTGTCTCTAATGTTACATTATGTTTCATCACAAATTATTTCATAAATAACGTTAATTTTAGCTTTTATTTTATGTAATTTGATTAATGTCTAAATTATACTTAAAGCCATAACAAGACAGCATGCAATCCGTTAATTTTTTCACATCTTTTATTTAATAAATACTTTAAAAAGCCTAAACCTCACATCATCTTCAAAGTTTTCGTCACCATTCTGAGTGCGTTTGTTTCTTTTATAAAGATAAGTTTCTAATATAATATCATCTTTGAATGTCTTTTTCAACTTTTGAAATGCATCGCTATTCACTTTATTTCAAAGTTTATAAAAGCTCTCTTATTCTCAATTTGACAATCGAAAGCCGTCGAAACCAACTAAACTCCCTCTGATCAAAAGAATTAAAGTGACCGACAAACGGGCAATTGAACAGACATTCACCATACGCCTTCCTAAAAAATACGTAATAGTATTTCCGAGAAGATCTATCCGTTCGGAAAAGATAAATTTTTTACTCATAAAACAAAAACAAAAATGCTGATATCCGTTGTGTTCACTCGCTGGGACAAGACGATCTAAGCATCATCTGATGGTTAACGTTAACATGTATGATATTAGCAGTGCAACCAGTACTCAGAAAAATAATTATACTCGATAAGACTGATGTCTTGGCTGATGTCTGATGTCTTATAAAGTGACTACTTTATAAACATTTCTAAACAATATTTATTTACCTTAAGTAAAGATTAAAGATGAGAAAAGCGTTTAAAATGATTGGAATCACTATTTGTTGTTCATTTCCGCACCACCAAATATGCTTGCAAAACGGAGTAGTTCCAAAGCAGAAAAAAGGAGAAAGAAATATGACTCGCAACGATGACAGCAATAACATGACTTAGTGCTTCATGTCCTTAAAATGAGCTAAACCGGTGAAAGTTATGCCAAACCAATTACTCGCACCAGTTTTTCTTCGTTTAGACGTTTTCTTCCATTTTTTGTGTGGTTTCGGTTTTCTTTTATTCTTTGAAACTTTTACAGATGTTGTACTTACAAAAGTTACGAAGAAATAAAAAAGATTGTCATGTTACTACTCAGAGTTGTCTTTGCTGGAAGAAGGGGCAAGCAACAAATATTTGGAAAAAATATACACGACGACGAATATTGAGCAAGTCATATGCATATATTTACTACACAGACTGTTACATGGTTAGTCTGTTATTATATATATGTACATAATTATGGATATGTAAAGGATTTGTTCTTAATATCCATGAGATAATAATCATACTTACAATCAAATAGAGTTCCCTTATTAAAACATCATAAAAACAAAGTAGTTTGTGCAGATCCTACACAACAGGAAGGGTACATTTATGGTAATAAATTGCAAGACAACATCTTCTGCGTAAGTTGTAAAAAAGTTTTGCAAACCAAAGTTTGCATTTCACTGACATTTGATGACATTTTGAACTTGAGCTATGCGCAAATACGTAAGGATATTCTCGTAAAGGTACGAAACAAGGCACTTCCGGTATGTCTTTGCAAGGCAACTGCAAACTTGGAAGTTTATGTAAAAAAATCTCAGTTCTTCTTACTAAGGTATATAACTATTTTAATTTTTGACTACAGTTTCCTAAATTTGTAAAATATTTATTTCTTAATAAAAACTCCAAATCATAGACATATCATATTTTTTTCATTGCTGTAATGAGATTCTTAAATACTTTATTAGTAATCAACTTATAACAACTTGTTTCAGGTCTCCATATTATATTTAAATATATTATGCATATTCCAAAAATAGTTCTTTAGATCTCCTGTATTTTTTATATTTGGTTTATTTTGATTAGTTTCATAGAGGTGTTTCCTGGCGATATCAAAATCCATTCACCACGGTGCAGCTCGTCAGAGAAACGCAATTATTTCCACTACAAAAACAACAACACAGGCGCCATGAATCGCCGCACCTTGCTGCAAACGAATTCCAAAATTTAAATACAATTTCCTGCTTTAGAAAGACGTCGCTGTATGTAGATGATGTCACCAAGTTGCAGCTGAGATATCACGCTGACAGTTGCAGTAAACTACGTTATCTTAAGTACAGAACACTGAAACTGCGAAAAACTTACTCTCTGTAGATGTTTTTAAAAAGAACATTTTTTGCAAGAAATAATATGACAAGTTAAACTCACACATGTTGCTTTTGGAAAAGGATATGCAAATTTTTATGCAGTGAAGTTGAAGTTGTATGAAATTTGCAGGGTATGGCATTCGTATGTCCTCAGATTACAAGCTCATTTTTCTATGTAACAAAAAAAAAATACAAATACCAAATCTAAAAACGAGAATCCCTACGACTACTAAGCAGGATTCCGCAAATGTATATATGTGCAAAACTTATCCTTTTCTTCAAAATGCATTAACATTGCATTTGCAGTCATTTGAGTTCTCTTTAATTTAAACAAAACTTTTAAACAGACTTTGATTTTAATATGAAGCTTCAAATTACTATATCCTTTGTCGAAAAATGTCATAAAAATGCTTTACGTAGAAATTAGCTTTCATAAGATTTCTACTTAGAAAAGTTTTGTATTTATCCTTTGCAATATGGAATTTAATCTTAACTTAGAATTATAAATTATTTGGTTTCACAATCTTTGTCTCCGGTGTTTGACGATATTGCTGCATATTTTAATTATCCTTTGCGGCAAATGAAGCTCAACAAGTTGCAAAAATTGTTTTCTGTGCTTTTGCTTGATATGGAGAAAGTTCAAAATATCCACAGAATTTTCAGAAGAACATCTCAAAATAATTACAATTCCTTGTAAATTGAATTTTTAGATTGTTAAGCTTCACTTATATTCTCATCAGATTGACTGTTGATTCATGAGATTGTGTGTATTTGTATGTGATTGGTATTTCTTTAGTTAAATAACCTTCAGAAATTATTTTAAATAAATTTATTTGCAAAAATTATTCTGATTAAAAAATGCTTCATTAAAAATTGACTTAGAAATAATCTATCATTTCTTAAGTTCCATGGAATCAAGCTATACTGAAAAAATTTCTGGATTGTCAATATAGTAAAGCAAATTTTCATTGAAGATACAACAAATTTCTTACAACAAATTGACAATTTGTATTTAAATTACATATAATATATAAAAGAAATAATAACATAATAATAAAACAATAATTATTAATAAAAAAAATTAACAAAAATAATGGATATTTACTATTTATTTCATATTAAGCTAGTATGAAAGTTTTTCAATTTAATCTGAGAACCATTGGACTAGGAAGCAGATGTGGCGTCGTTAGAAAGCGATGCAAACACAATTCCTTATGGCTATATATTGAAAGAAAAGGAACTGATTTGTTTTATACATCAAGCCCTCATACCACACTTTATCAAAAACTTGATCAATAGTCCCAATTTGATTAAGAGGTATAAATTTTGGACAGTTGAAACAGAAGACTTGTAGGTCTATATAATGACGGCGAAGATAGATCATTTCCTGGCTTTCATCATTTTTATTTAAAAAAAAAAAAAATTACACTTAGCATACATTATGCTAATACATTGTGACCGAAAAGCTTTCGGAAATTCTCATTTAAAATTCGCGCGCTGTATATTCTTCGATATTTTAAGTTTATGTAGTTTGGCAGCAATTAAGGACAATTACTATGCCAAAAATGAGCGCGATCTGTCAGACAGTTCGTTTACGGCAGCTGTTTAAACCAGTTCACCTCAGTAGTGCGTTGCGAAAAAAACAATGGAAAAAAATATTGAACAAAGAGTTTGCATCAAATTTTGTTTTTCGAACGAAATTTCGTGTGCAGAATCGTTGCGAATGCTACAAAAGGCTTATGGGGAATCAGTTTTATCGAAAACTCAAGTTTATGAGTGGTACAAAGCCTTTCAGGACGGTCGTACGACCGTCGAAGACATGCCGCGTTCTGGACGACCTTCGACCTCTACCCCCGACGAAAACATTGAAAAGGCAAAGGAAATCGTGTTCCAAAATCCTCATGTGAGTGTTAGAGAGATAGCACGAGAGCTAGGCATCGGTCGTGAGATGGCTCGTTTGATTTTGGTGGACAATTTGTGTATGCGACGTGTCAACGCTCGGCTTGTTCCGATTCACCTCAATTTGTTCCAACATTATCAACGATTTTAAGGCCAAACATTCAATAAATACCATCGAACAGCCACCGTATTCACCTGATCTTGCACCGTGTGACTTTTTCCTGTTTCCCAAACTCAAATTACCACTCAGAGGAACGCGTTTTGAATCCATAGAAGACGTAAAACAGAATTCGCAGAGGGAACTCAAAGCCATACCGGAAAGCGCCTATAAAAAATGTTTTGATGATTGGAAGAAACGTTGGCATTTGTGTATCGCTTCTAATGGAGCATATTTTGAAGGAGATAAAATAAATATTGATGAAGATTAAGAATTTTGCGTTTTATTTAAAATTTTCCGGAAACTTTTCGGTCACAATGTATATTAAAAAATACTGCTTATTGATGTCGACATTCTTAGTCATTTGGATAAGTGCACATATCAATCAAGTTTTTTATTTTGAAAATGTTTGAAAATGGAGTAAATGCAATCTAAATAAGCCAACACAAATGAAAAATCTTCTATACATGACTTAACATAAGTACTTATATTCTGAATATAACACATTATTTTATAATAATCTAATAGCAATAAGTAAAAAAATTTTTTGAAAATAATTTTTATGTCATATGTTGTAAAAAAAACTCTATTTTCAAAAAAATCGGCTCATTTTATTATAAAAATTATATTATATTATAAAAACACAATTTAACTTTAGAAATTGCAGCGGTACTTCCTCCTCTTCCCGTTTTTCAAAATTTTGAAATCATAATTATTTTATTTATCTTGAAGAAGAGAAATTGTTTACAATTTTTTATTTATTAATCCAAATCAATTTAAAAATTTAGATAAACTTTCTGCAAAATAGTTTCATTTTTTAAATAATTTCCGGAAAGCAGTAAATGACTAGGTATTAGTTTCTAAATACCTCTTTCAAAATTTCCTCGAAATTTAAAATATAAATATTTATAATAATATATCTATATATTTTCTTACTGAATAATAGTAATTTGTTGGCATTTAAATTCGATGTTCAATATTTTATATTCACTTTGAATGCAATTTCATTCGTTATAGCTCTGCTCACATTTTACAATTTTGCACTAATACAACAGGTTAAAGTTAGTCTCTTATACAATTTTAATACTTTTGAAAAATAAAGTAAAATTTTATTACACGTAAAAGTACCTGCAGTTAGATTAATTCTTTTCCTTTCAAACTAATTTCAATTTTACTTTATTCAATTGGCTTTGCTTGACTATGCAATTCTGAAGCAGGATTTACTTAATTACTTATTCAGAAAGTTCAGATGCAGGACTTTTCCAATTGGAAATGTTTGTATATTAGCTTTAAGTGGCACATACAGCGATTGCTCCCCTCGCTTTGTTAATGTACCGATCTGAGTTCTCTCATTGCTTTTATAAACTCCAAGACATTAATTAAAACCATTTGTTGTCATTTCGCACCACACTCGACACCTTATTGCAAACATCAAAGTACACAATTGAGTTGCCATACCCTGCAAATAAACAAACATCCTTGTACTGACTGCACATCTACACACACACATGCATATATGTACCGCGTAGTATTATTCCATTGTTTACTTACGGTTGAGTATTAAAATATAATAAAAATATCCTGGCAATAAAGTTGCTGACATACGCGCAAGGAAGAATACAGCCAAATGACATCAACATTAAGAGCAAAAACAAAAAGCAACTAAAACAACAGCAGCATAGACGTTTCTCCTGCAGCCGTCGCCGCCGTCGTCACCGCCGCCGCCTTTGCTGAACGTAACGTCAATTTCCAACGTAATGACAACAAAAACAAACGATTTTGCACTCAATTTCATTGAATTCCGGCAAATTAGTTTGTTGGCAGAGTGTTGAGTGTCAATACGGCGGTCAACAACTTTCAGCGAAGGCGAGTAAAGTGAGTCGTTCTTACGCTGTAAACTATGCGCCCAGCGTGGTTATTACTGACTTAACCGGCTGGCCATGGCTGTCATTTGTTATGGTCCGTTTACACCGTTTGTATCAAATGACGCCGCAAAGTATGCTTCATTGATTTTGTACATCTGCCCTGCTATCTGTGTATGGTATGTGTTAGCCTTTGCAAGTGCAGGCATCTACGCTGAGTGTATTTTTTCACATTTTATTGCTTCGCTAAAATGTAATTTATACTTGGGGTGTGGCACTTGTTGTTCAAGTGTAAATATTCGCTGGAAGGCTGTTTTATTGATAAAAAGCTTTTCATTAATAATATCACTGGCCTCACCCTCATACCACGCTAATTTAATGAACTAAAACACACATCCACAACTGTACAAATACCAGTAACTGAACATAATGACGAACGTGAACGTGGAATGTCGGATACTTTAAACTGAAGCGCATCACAATTGTTTAAGTTTTTTATTGTATTTTTTCATTGTTCATTCACGTTTTTCAGTTTCCAGTTTTCAGTTTTCAGTTTTGTAGTTTTGTTCGGTACCTAAAATCGCCGACACAATGTTTGCAAAATTACTGCTGCACTGTTGCAGCCACATGAGGAAAAGGCGTTAACGTGTGACGCCCATTATGTTGACATATGAGCGACAAACGCTTTGCGACAACGTAATGAAAACCGATCCATCATTAAAACTTTACATCATAGATTTCGCACTGCCATTTGCTTTGCACTACGCGGCGCTGGGCGTAAATTGTTCACAGTCCTCGTCACATCCCTCGCAACGATTGTTGGATGTAGGATGTACTGCGTATGATGTCATTAAAAAATCAATTAACTCTCAAGCACAAAATGTTTGTTTTGACTGTGTTTCTTTGCTTTTAATTCAACGTTACGTTAAAACTTTATTATATTTTTACGATCCTAAACTGAAGCACGAAAAAACACAACAATTTCCTGCATTTCAAATGATTTTAACTTTAGTTTCATTCATTTTAGTTTTAATTGTTGCTTTAATCTCTGCTCAGTGTAATGGTTAGAAACTAAAACAATACGGTAAGTCCATTATTTGTATTTCAATTAACGGTTAACGGTGCTAATAATTACATACAGCAATTAAGATTCCACACCTTTAAAATATAGCCCATAGTTATAGTTTAGTAGTAGTAGTAGTGCCAGCATTATGCACTTATCAATTCTTTCCAAATATTTGTATTATAAAGATACTTATACATTAGTTTGACTATATATGTAAAGCTTACAGCAAATGCAATTTAAACTTCTTAATCTCCTTAGCAATAATAATAATATTTTTTAGAACTTTTGAGTTATTGTGTTTTTCTCGCGGTTTAAAGCGTTTTCAATAAATGCAGTTGAAAGTTTGCCGAAGTGCAGCGTTTACAGTTCTTTAAAGATCACAACCTCTTCTATGTTACATTGCCTCAAAACTAGTGTGGAAATACTTTCTACTTCTCAAAGGCCTTGCTGAAAGGAACAGGGTTCACTTAATATGAATCCCAGGGCACAGCGGATTTAAGGGAAATGAGAAAGCAGATAAACTAGACAGAAACATATTATGAACATATTATTTTAGACCACAAGCACTCTGCGGTCCTTCATAAAGCTTTTTCAAGCTTAAAATTAATAAGTGGCTGAAAAGAGTAGCTCAGACTGATTGGGGTAACACAATTGCCTGCAGACAAGCTAAAGAATTCATGCCGTATTGATCAAAAGCCATTAACTTTTGGCATTGCAAAGTTAAAAAGCATCTATCGAATCTAGGTATTACTAGAGACGATAGCTGCAGACTATTTTGCGAAGAAGAGGAAACAGCAGAACACATTCTGTGTCACAGTGATAGTCTCGCCAGACTCAAACTTCGGTACTTATCCACTGCCTATTTACTTATAACGGAAGTAGACAACATCTCTCTAAAGGACATAATGGCGTTCTTAATTGCTACTCATCTATGGAACTGAAGTGGGTATCTCATAATAATCCTCAAAGAATGCTGTGACGTGGTGACAAGTTCCTAACCCATTTAATCTAATCTAATCTACATTACCTTTCGCTTTGAGGTTAAAATTGGTGCACAGCGTGGTTTGATACGAGTGTGACACTGACGCAAGAGATCTCTACAGGTTTAAAAGCTGGTTCAAATTGTTTCTACGTCTTATTGCTCATGACAATAATTATTAACACCAAGATTATAATTTAATTTACGGTAAGCATCTCTCGAGGTATTACGTTATCACTCGCCCTCTCTAAGTATTCTCTGTTTGTGAATGCTTAGTTTGATACATTTTTTTCTGCCACAGTTTTCAATTTCCATAGATATTCAAGTCGACAGGCACTATTAGCTCGAATGCCTACACAACCCATTTATTAAAAAATATTAGATTTTAATGACTGAGTACTATATCAATATTTTTTGATTTGTTTATTTTTTGGGAACATTATAACACGGCCGACGTGATCGATTTGAAGTTTCGAAGTTATAGTTTATATTTAATTTACTTAAACTATGATTATATATGAATATATTCGTCTATACGCACATAGCTATAAATTAAAGTATTTTTAATTCGCAACTATGCATTCATATATTTTTGTTAAATTATTATCCATATGTATATTTAATAAAAAGCAGATTATATCATATTGCACTGCTTGGTCTCTAAGCCTGTAATTTTATTAAATATGATCTAGTTCACACCGTATTCAAAACTAATAGAACTCAATAAATCGAGACTCAAACAAATGGAAAATAACCTCTTCAATTAATCATTATAGACATGCAAATCATGGTAATGCTGATTAACCGAGTTGTACTACAATAAAGCAATTAATTTTCTTAATATCACATAAAGTTCACTAATTAAACTTGTATTTATGATTACTGACATGTACTAAATTATATATCAGTACATTATATTCTAATGAAATGAACCTATCTACAAGGAGTTTGCATCTCCACCCTATTATCGTCATTGCTTAAACATTGCAATTAAAAACGTTCCTTTTCATATTGAGTTAAGTACATTATATTCTAATGAAATTAACCAATCTACAAGGAGTTAGCATCTCCCCCCTATTATCGTGATTCTTTGAACACCTAAACATTGCATTTAAAAACGCTCTTCTTCATATTAGGCCTCACTACTAATACCAATCATACTCCATTTTAAAATGGAGTAATCAAGTTTTTCATATGTTTTCGTAATATGTGGCTGATTCAAGAACAATATGTAGTTCTTTTATGTTCTACTTATTTCGTATTTTGGATAGTGGATGATTTCCAAAATTACGCGAGTTTGCTTTATTTAGGTGGTCAAAAAATACTTTACATGGACACATTTTTTACTCAATTTTCATATCAAGGTACTCGAATTCAATCACACCTTTAACATAATTGCATAAATAGATTCATCTTCCTTCCTACGCACACCAATGTAATGAAAGACATCATTGAATAATAATTCAGCAGAATAGGAAAAAGCAATTCAATGGCTAAATCCAGTTCGCTTCACATTGCGATATATAGCATTCTCATGGGAGTTCTTAATTACATTAAACGATCTAAAAAAGTGATACAATAGATATCAAGTTAAACACTTACTACGTATGATTAAACAGACAGTGATTGAGTACGTTGTCGTATAGAATTTTAGTTACAGACGGTTATGTTGAGATTCAGTTGTACTTTCTGTCATTTTCACTTTGTAAGCAAGGTTCCGTCCCTCAAAACATGTTAAACCACTCTTTTAACATATTGTAACTCGAGTTTCTCAGCAGAAATTCCTTGTATTCTCATTTCTTTTCTGAGTCTTACCAATTTAATTATGGGAAACACTTTCTCCAAACTACTACTTCTAAGTTACTTGATATCGACGAATATATAAAAAGAAACGATCATACTAGCATATATCACACTCTACCTACGTTTAAAATTTCTAATTAAACTAGTTAGGAATGTATATCACACGTTTTCAATTATATTGAGCCCGAATTGTGACTTTAACCAAAAAAAATCTTAATTAGTCCTCAAGTTTTGAAATAAATTCTTAAGTAGTTAAAGCAAGAACGGCGACAGAATTGGTACTTCTAATGATTGTTAAATATTTGCCTTCATATCTCCCTCTCTATCTCTCTTTTTCTATCTCTCTTTCTCTCTCTCTCTTTCTCTCTCTCTCTTTCTCTCTCTCTGTAAATCTTACACACATACTCTGCTTCACTCTCTATTTCTTTCGAATATTACGTTGGCTAAAACCTATTGCACAGATTTAATAAAAATCTGTGCAATATTTTATACCGGATTACTTTATTTTTCAACGAAGAGATGAAATTTAAACTAACTTAAACAATGCACCGATTTTGAAACGACAAGGTAAAACAAATGACTTCATTAGGCGTCTAAATTGCAAAAATATGTGAAGAATTCAGCACATGAGCTAGTGCACGTCATAAGCTACCTCACCACGGCACACGGACGTCACTCATATTTCAAGTGGGAAACGGAAGCGCATTAAAGCATATGCCAAGAGCAATTTCCCTCCATGCTTTCCAGTGGGTATAAATCAAATTTTCGACTGTGGCCTGAACCATGCAACTGAATTGGAACGAGCACAAAAACATTTAATTACCAATATGAGTTAAAATTGTTGCAAGTATTTAAGGTAGTGTGGTCTTTGGCAGTAAGTGAAGCAGTGGCCCTGAATTCTGTTTATTTACAATATTAACATTATGCATACATCAACGGATTTGAAAGTTTGTCCGACTGCGTTGCAGGGTGATTTCAAAAAGGCACAAGGGACCACACCAATCGAAGGATATGTGAGCAACATGAAAACAACCAACAACCAACAACAACAACAAAATAAAAAACATATACACAATGAACAAATATACCAACAAATTTTAATAGTTAGAGTTTTGCTCATACTTCCCACCTTTGCAGAGTTTTTGCGTTAGAATCGTGGGCAATAAACATACCTTCAAGTGTTTTGGTCAGCTGAGAGTACACCAGTGAGACGCACAAACTGAACATAACGTAATGCGCCGTAACAGCTTTCAAAGGGTTTTACTTTTTGGAGTCCAACAGAAATAAAGGATAATAACTAAAAAGTGAATTGAATAGTCCAGAATAGTCAAACAAGTCCAAAAAATGGATTTCAAATGTTATGCTAAAGCTTATCTGAACCCTGTGATGTTTATACACCTGCATGTGTCGTCATAATTATATGTACACAATACTGTTCAGCCAAACGTGCATACCCAGGCCGCTTTAGAGTAGCTATCTGCATTTAATATTGTCCATCATGGAATCAACGAGAATCGGAATCGACAATGCTTTTATACTTTAGTGATTCAAAGAGGAACTGTTTGAGCAGTTGTAACCCTTATTCTCTATTTGTCTAGTATATCAAATTTGATGTCATATTTTTCAAGGGTGAATATTATTTGCAATTTTAATTATATTTCTTTTTTGTTAGAAATTTTTGTTTGTATCCTCATTTGATGGCGAACTCGTAAAGATGCTAATTTTGTTTGGTTGCACATTTGGCTACGTCTCCCAAAAATATGCACTGAATTTTAAAGATAATTACATTAAGGAAATTTATGCATTGTTTGCTCCTTGTTTGTTGTTGTTGTGCCCAGCGTTGAGGGTTAATGAACGAAATATTGATTAAGTTTATTCAACAAATGCAAGGGCAGAGATGTTTGGTCTTAAGACAGCATTAGAAAAGTTTTAAATTCACTTAAAAACATTATTTCACAAATATTCTATATACAATTAAAACAAAAATCAGTTGTTGATTCAAATATTTCTTGTTATATTTTCACTGCTATCTCAATAATCAGTTACAAAACGATGTTGAAAAAAAAAAAATCAACTCCTACATATTATTTTTATCCACGATATTATGAAAAACTTAAAAACTACTTAAAATTTTAGGCACTCCAAAAAATATGTTTGCACTATTATCATTGTTGATTTCATAATGGCTGTTCCATGAGCTTAATTTCCACCAAAAGTGTATTCATCAATATGTGATTAAATGTGTGAATTAAACAGAATATTAAAATCATCGAAATTTATATATTAAATTTATATATTATATTAAAAATGGAGAGTAAATCCAACTATATATAAATTAATAACCGTTATGTTTTAAGAAATAAAGAAGTTCACATCATCAACTCTAGACCCCAAAGACTACATCAGAACTTTTTCTTGTTAAATATAACCCACAATACAGGGTTATTCCCTATAATATGGAGTGTTTTTTTCAAGAGTTGTATTTACTTATCTGCTTAGATCTGTCAAGGTCAATTATACGGACAGCCCAAAAAGAGCATTCATTACACAGTACATATCTCAAAAAGTATCTGTAGTTGATAGATCATCTTGGTTCTTATTTGCTGCAAATGTCTCTTATAAAATAAGAGCTAACGCAGAAGGTTATGTTATAGAGCACCGTTAATAATTGTTACTATATATCTATTTTGAATACTTACATTATTAACACTTCATAGATGAAAGTATTCGCATAATAATTTACTGAACATTACATTAATAAAAAAATATTAGTTCATAAATTAATTATCACCTAATTGAGTGATGTTATGTTGGATTTATTACAGACCCTGTATATTTCAAAAAATTATGTTAAATGAATGTTTGAGAAAGGCGTTGATGTTAAAATCGTTCGTTAAAAATGAATTGTTATTCTTCCTATAAGAGCCTAATCATCAAATCTTCTAATCAGAAGTTAATATATATTATTTAGTAAATAAGTAGATAAGTATATATGAAAAATAGTCGATATTAAGAAGTGCTTACATAAATTAACTATTTTTAGCCAAGTACTGGAAACACTATAATAATAACAAAGGCAACCACTTATTTTTCGCTGACAAACTTCAGTCATTTATAATTATAAATAAAGCCAAAAAACAAAGAAGTGTTTATTTTTATTACAAAATAATTTTATCATTCAAAACCTTGCACAAGAACGAAACACAAGGAAACACATTTGGATACTTATTAATATAACTTCCAGCAAGTGAACATTACTTTAGTATGCGTGTAAAAGTTAAAGGACAAAGTGACAAAGTCCTTTACAAGTATACACAACTAAATTGTATCCCACTGGTCCAGTGCTCCGAGATGCTGGCAAAAAATTTGTTAATTTTGTAATTGTAGAAAGCGCAAAATAATGCATTTAACTAAGTTCATTAAAACGTCATGTTACAAAGGCCTTACGACATAGACACAGACAATCCGTTCGCCAGCTCCACTAGGACATTGTTTCCTAGAATAGCTTTCTCCCTCTCCCACTGTAATACTCTCACGTAACTTAAACGCAAGCACACAAGGCTATGAATACAGTTTACTTACACTAAGTGGAATTAATTGCGAACGCATCAGCATATCAGGAATACAGCCTCGGAAGAGTGCAATGAACAACAGATCCCCCATCCTGATGTCATTAGCAGAACCAGCAGAAAGTAAAATAAAAGTTGGCCACGTTCGCGCTCATTTTGTTTCATTTGTACTTGCATTTCGGCAGTCATGAATATTCATAGACACGAAAGGACATTATGTTTGTCTCCCACTCCCTCATTCCGCTGATTCCGCTCCACTCTGCACGCGTTCTTGTACAATATTACTGTTTAGTGTCAGTATTTTGATACTTTTGCCGACTAAAGGAGATTTGAGTACATTTGTTTGGGCCTTAACCTTACGCTCTATGCAGACATGCCTTATTATCATAATTTCAATGTAAGAATGTTTTTAACTGTCGTACTTTCAGCTAATAACATAATTGTATTCGTAAAAGCCAACTTTAAAGACATTTAAGCTTTGTTTCAAGCAAATACTTATATATTTTAATGTTTATAAATTTGAATTTCGTATCGAAAAGAGGTTATTTACGGTATACTGACCTTAACTGAAAAATATGGCAATTTTCCAAAAGTAATTACACCAAATAGTATAATGCGAAAAATTTACTGACAGCTTGAATTTTTTAAGCAACTCTTTTATTTACACTCACATATTTTTATGTAAAACAAATTTTTTTAATAACCAGGGTTTCGTATTTTGTCACGATTTGAGCTAATCCTTTCTGGTTTCCCATGAGCTCACCTTGTGCAGACACACACGTACTTTTGTCTTGAAAATGTGACAAGAATCACAAGTCCAACTTATGCTGGCTTTGCATATTGAAATGTATTTGGCTGCTGATATGTCGAAGGTGCAACTTCTTGCCACTTGTTGGAAATTCTCTCTACATATGTTCTAGTTTTTGTTTAATATATTATTTAATTTCATCATAAAATTTAATATCATTAGTATATTTATAATGAAAACAGAAACAAAAATATATGAAAAAAATGCATGCACAGCATGGTTACTGAACTATTTTAACCAAAACTGGAGGATCAATTTCAATTCTCAACTCAGTGCATAGTCTATAATCAATATTTAATTATTCCAACTTTTATAAGTAGAAACAATAATAACCTATTTATTTCACAATTCTATTTATGAGTAGAACAAGTATTACATGAGTATTCTACTTATGAGTAGAACGAGTATTATATGAGTATCTCAATAAATTTACTAAACTTTATGTGCACTAGAAAGGTTCAATAAAAATGACAGTACTTGATCAGATTAAGTGATCATATTTAGGGAATAGATGCTTTAAAAACCATCAGAACAACATAGTAGAGTATTCCATTGAAAATGTATTCGACAATAGAATTTCTATCAATATGGCGTTGACGTTATTTTATCAATTTATGAAGGGAAGTAAAGCAGGCAAAGTCCATCCAATTTGGATTCTGGGCCGCACTGATATTGCGGGAAACTGTTAACGAACTGAACGAATATGTTATTACTCTTTCCAAATGGATTCTCCGGTTGACTTCCTTAAGCGTCTTGTTAAACAAATATCAACTGTAAAAGCAAAAAGTACAGGCGGAGAAAATTAAGCAAAAAGTTGCCACAGTGGTACAGTCATTCTTCTACGTTTAATAAAAGAGTAGTATAAATCCGTAGTTACAGATTATTGTGTTATAGATTTGAATGTGATATTTTTAAGTATGCAGACGTTGTCAGAATGCGAGCATAAAAAAATAACTAAACACTTACTCTCGTAGAACTCTCTTGGAAGATTTAAAATATTTTGAGCTTATACCAATTTACAATTTGTGGAAGGATTTTTTTAACATGAAGCAAGTGTACTTATTAACTCTTCTGCAACTTAAATTATTAAGCTCTTATCCGGTATTGGATGAGACACAAATATCTGGAAAATCCTTGATTCAGATTTAAACCCAAAAGTCTCAAATTAACCTAACCTAACTGTTGAAGCACCAAAAAACGGATGATGACTCACGGTATAATCAATTTAAGTCCACCACGCTTTATGGCACACATACAACGGTTAATAATTAACCATTCTCTCGCGATAGCATTATACCTACATTGTCAACATACACAAGGTTCACTGGAGGTACATGGCCTTTACTGTACTTCTAGTCTGAATTAGAACTGCTTTAAGTTGAGTTAGTAAATCTGTTTAAGATTGTCTTTGTTTTTTGAATTGTAAAAATACAACGAAACATATATGAATCAACAACTCAGATGCTACCCAGTTCAGATAGAAAATTGATAAAATATTTAGCAATTTTTGTACTCGAACTATTAATCAAATTATAACAAATTTTTACTTTTACTTACGAATGTTTAAAATAATTAAAATATTTTATCAAAACAAATTCGAATGATTGTCTTAATTTTGGATTATCATGAAATCATGAGAGAAAAAGATCATTTAACATGGAATAGTTATGTATATACCCGTAATATGTCTTCAGATTTTTGGTTTATTACTCCGTAAATTTAAATGTTAATATGTAATAAAATAACATAAAAATAACATCATAAATATTATACATAAATAATATATATATAATACATAAAGAATAAAGATATAATACACAATATGTAATATATGAATATATAATTAACTAAAGTAGAATATGGTTTCTTAAGTCATTTTGTATATCCAATACAAATAACTTAAATTTAAATATATATTTAAAATCAAAAATTAATTTCCGTGTCTTTTTCTCTTCAATGTCACTACTCGTAAATTCTAATTAAACGAAAACATAAAAAGATTTTTTAATCGACTAATAGGTCACTTATCATGGCTACTGCTGCATTACATTAATCAGAAGCCTTGTTGGGACGGTAGTTTGACGTATGTCCTTCTGGGTAAGAAATTTTGCTCAGCTTAACCAAGCGACGAATTGAAAACAAATCAAGCGAAAACGCAATCATATTTTATTATTTTTCTTGGAGGTGTTTTTCTTAACGGCAACGGAAATATGAAAAAATTTGGTCCCATCATTCGAAATGAAGTGAAACGGAATCAAAACATCTGGACGACAAGTTATCCACAACAAAAACTCGATGCTCTTAAAATAACAAGAAAGAAGAAGTGAAATGAAAGGCATGAAAAGAAAATAACTGGTTATTGCAATGTTAAACGAATCCTTGGGATATTACAAGGATCAAATTGAATGCATGAGTAGTTGAAAAAATTTGTTGAATGATTGTAAAACAAATCTAAAGCAAAAATCAACGGCACTGAAGACAGAAACTGTTGCACGGACATAAGCCATTGTCTTAGAGCAATTGAGCTGTGATTACACTTAAATAAGGATATGCGTTGATCCATGCACAAATTGTGAATATCCTAATTTCGGAAACATAACGAGTTTTATATATACGTGCATTCGTTTACTCCACCATACCATATCCATAAGTGTATCCAACCAAGTTGTTTAAGACGCACATAACATATATTCAATTAAATGGTTTGAGGGCATAAAAAAACAAATGTTGGGATTCTCAGTATTTGCTGTTTGATGATACTCAAAATGAGTTTGTGGTTTCGTCGTGGAAACTGTATTTTGTGCGTGTATTAATAGTTCCAACATATGCCCTGTGTGCGGTTCCAAATTTAATTTTGAAAAAATCACTCAAGCACAAGCAACTGATAGTAGCCTTAGGAAACTTCCATGTTATAACATTAAATTAAGCCGAAGTGTATTTGATTTCATTAAAGGAATTTCCAAATATGTATTTTTTCCTCGGACTACCATTCCAGCATTTAAAGACAAAGTATTAAAAATTACATGTTATTTGAAAACTTTAACATAACATCTATTTGTATACTTTTGTGGCCGAAAAATGGAAAGATTTCGCTTATTAAATTGAAAATAATTTGAAAAGACTATGATGTGGTGTTGGAATAATAACATTTTGATGTAATTATACAAAACAAGAAAGAAAGATTGTAAAACTGTAATCCCATAAATATTGATATTTTTAATATCTAAATATTTTATTTCATATTTTTTATAAGTGAAGTCATCCGAATAAAAAACAGAGCCAAGTCTTATTTAGATCTGTCTATTTATTATTTATCTAATAATAGGGGTACTCTTTTAAGCATATAAATTGATCAAATGTGTAATTTTATGCGTTTATGTACGCTGTTATATGAACGGACTTAGTGAAATATTTGTATAAATTTGTATAATCAATCTGCTGTATGACAGCAATATTTACGTCAGCTAGTGCTAGAATGCAACACATTTATCGGTTAATATGAGTACCTCTAATAAATTTTTTAACAATAGAATATATATTTAGCATTCTATAGCTATTAAATTCTTTGTAAAAAAAGCATATAAGTTTTGGTGATGATCCATAGTGGGTCTTGGAATACATCCAACTACACTAACATCAGAAAATTCGCACAAATTAGGTGACTGAGATTTAGAAGAAACTCCGGACCTTTTATTAATAGAAGTGAGTAATCTTTTAAATCCGCAAGGCATACATTTCCACACATTTGAAAAAAATATTTATACTACGGGTACATTATCAGCTAACTGGTGATCAGTGTTCACTAGAGTAATTTCTACCATAAACAGGTGGTACAACAGTGGCCCTTCCAAAAAAGAAGAGATAATAACAGATTGTAGATCTATACGTTAAATATGTCTTAAACGTCACCATATATTAAAGTGAACTCTACGGCACTAATGTGGTGTCAAGGCATAACTTTTTGTATGGTATGTACCCTGCTTTTCGGTTTAGTTCCTAAACTTATTCGAAAAACTTGTAATCAGACATAGGTAATGGGTAGAAGTTTACTTTAAACCTTCCGGAAATGCACTGCAAAGAAGAAAACCATGAATTGAAGAATCATTTTAAGAAGTGTTTTGAAATTTAGAAAAATCGTAATATGGCTCCTTTAACTTTGTTGAGGAACTTAGTTGATTATTCTAATACTTTAACAATAACTTAACTTTTTTACAACAAAGTTGATTTGCTTAGAGTTACTTTATATATAAATCTATTTTATTTGGTTTCAACTTTTTTACTATTAAAAAACTATAATTCAAATCGCAAAGATGACTTTTTTATTCACTTGTTTCGATCCAACCAAACCTTACTTTGGTATTCATACCGAGCTGCGGTAGTGTCTTGAACATTTGATGTTAGTATATTTTCTGATGAAAGTGTAATGGTATTTATGTTATGTGAATTAAGTAAATTATCTCTTACTTTGGTTTACATTCTTAGAACTACAACAATGTCACATTTTAGCCCCAAAAACGTATAACTTTCATCAAATTATCATTAATTTAATACTATTTTTTTTCTGGTCTATTATAATGCAAATACAAATGTTTGTTTATATAATATTTTAATAAAATTATGTCTTGATGAAACTTTATCTAATACCTACTTCCTTTTCTTTTTTAATGTACCACATACTCGTTATTTACTCGCTATTATTTGCATTACGTGCTTACATACATTACATTATATATATTAAACTTTGATTTTATTTATCGATTTTTTGTTTATTTTTTAACTGGATATATCACTTTTTTTCAATAATAATTAAAGATTCTTTGTTTAATGTTTTTTAATTAAATCTATATTTCGACTTTTTTGAGAATGATCATCAGGATCGTGCTCTAATCAAAAATTTTTTGATCCTGCCAGTCAAAAAATCAACAAAAAATTATTACTCGTATATGTTATTATATATATTACAGAGCATTTACAGATCAGGCCAATTAGAAGCACAGAAAGTGATGAAAAGAGAATTTCTGACAAGGAATATTTACATTATAACAACAGACACAAAGTTTTTACAAAAATAATAAAAAGCTCTAAAAAATGCTTTGAAACATCACTATATTTGATATCGAAGTAAAGGTTATTTAATCTTGATTGAAAGCTAGTTTAATGCTAAAGCAAATAAATGGAAAACATTTATAATTTAATGGATGTTAGTATATGTAAATAATTTTCTTATAAAAGTAGGTTTTAAAATTTAGTATGTAAAATAAAATATATATACATATAAATATATATACAAATATACAAATAAAATTATGATATTAAAACTTCACAATAAATGAAATGAAAGTTGGATGCAATTTTAATAAAAAGTTATCCTTTTTTCGAGTTCTGCTTAAGACAATTTTGGTTTTGGTCGTTTGTTTGCAATTTTGTGATTGAAAATAGTTTTACATTTTGTTGTCTCACAGTTTCAGGTTAAAGTTTTCTTTTGGTTTTCCTACCTTAGTTTTGCATATCAGAAATGCTGCGCTAGCAAATATGAAATATGCTAAACTGTCCTTTGTACTGTCAGTTTTGACAACAAATTTTCAACAAAACCACAATGAGAGAAATTCGCAAGAACTCTGGAACCTTCTTACCTGCTTCTTCTCCGTTGTAGCATTTGTTAAATTAACTTTATGCAAAAAGACAGAACTCAGAACTGAAGAAATGACAACAGTGAGGCAAGTTGGAAAAAAGCACAGAAAATTAAATAAAACCCAGTGGACAATCAAATTCAATTTACGATTACAACACAAGTTCCATCTTCAGGTTACTACAGCATCACTTCAACGTACTTTTCTCATTTTGCGAAATCTTTTTTGTTTTCAACAAAGTTCCATGATTTGCTTTTTCATTATTTATTGTTTATTCGCTTTTATTTTGAGTTTTTCATAATTACATTTGTTTGTTCGGTCAACGTATTCCGAAGGTTATGACAACAGTTTGGGATTTATCTTACTTTTTAATATTTACAAAAAAGTTCATATAAATAAGGGATTAGTAGAGTTTTCCGAACTAAATATGCCAGCATGACATGAGATTCGTTTCTTCTTTAACTTTGAAGTATTCCTAAAATCATATACCAGGAGATGTTATTAAAATTCAATGATTTGGAATTTGATTTTATTACATTTTAATATTAAATGCATTTACAAAGTCATGTTAATACAGATTTTGTTAAAATAAGAATAAAGAGAAATTAGTCAACTACAGTAAAATAATTTTGTAAACCTTTAGTTAAATTGACGTAATTGCTCATTGGATATCAATGAAATCATCCGTACTCGTACAACACGTTTAACTTAGATCAACCCTACCCTAATTCAATATATTGGATTATATTAGAATGAAAAATATATTCATTTTTTCTCCAACCTAAGCATTAATTATACTTTCCACATCCTAATTTACATTCAAGTCGCATAATCATTATATATTTTGGCAAATGGCATAGAAAGGCTGGCTTGATCCTCTGCAGTAGTTTTTGGTTGGCATCCTTTAAAACATTTTACTTTTTACACTATCTGAAATCATGAGATATATTATTGATGCCAAAAAAAAATATGTATGGAAAAGGCGTGTTGACTGTTTTGTTAGACAGTCTATACCAAAACTGATTTTAAAATTTCGAATTTGACAATTTACACGTTGAAGATGCATCATGAGCTCAAAGATCACTTTAAGCTGATGAAGGTACAAGAAAGACTTTTATTGATGAATACTGGTGGATAGCAATTCGTGCGATCCCTGAGAGAGTACAGGATAACGATCAATTCTGAAGTGTAATTTTATTAGCTGAACAAATTGAATGATTCATAAACAGAAAAGCACGGAATTGATTAATAGAAAATGTATAATGAACAACGAAAATGATACTCCCTTACAAATTTGATAAATCGCTAAAAACTCTTACTATTTGAATATAGTATTGTTGCGAAGATACATCATTTTAAGAAAACTGAGATAATTTTGAATAATGTCAGTTAGTTAGGAAATAATTTTTAAATATTGTTGGTTATTTTGATGAATAAAGTGTGTGTGTTTCAAAATATAAGTAACGGTTATAAATACAAGTTAAATAAATTACTTATCAGGATCCACTGAATCGAACGAAGCGTGGGAATAATCGTAACAGTATTATATTCTCCTGACCTGGCTCTGAACAACGAAAAAGATACTTCCATACAAATTTGATAAATCGCTAAAACCTCTTACTCTTTGAACATAATATTATATCCTCCTGATCTAGCACTTTGTGTTTATTATTTTACCGATTTCTACAAAGTTGTTTGAACTATATAACCTTTGCTTTAAATTTTTTTTCTAATATATCTATTAATATATCTATACTAGCATTCAAAAATCTTAAAAAACTAAAGCAAACAAATTAACTGAGAACTATACTTGGAGTTAATTGACAATAATTAAAGTTGAAGTTATTTTATGAAAAAAAGCATAAAAACAAAATTTTAATTGAAGTAAACTAAAATTTAAATTAAGTTGATAATATAATGAACGTATGAATGAAAAAAAAGAAAAAAATCAGTGCGTTGGTACGTCTTTTTTGCGTAAATTAAAAAATGCCGGGTTAACAGTAGATTCCTTGCAAGGTGGTTCGGATGAATGTCAAGATTTTGTTTGTACTTTCATTTGATTTTAATGAGTTCATCTTTGATGAGTGATGTTTTCAGTTTTTCATGAATTTTGTCGCTTGTTATATACCACGGAGCCCCAGTAATTAAGCAAAGGAATTTAGATTGAATACGCTAAATTAACCCCATGTCCAAATTGGCTTAAGTAAACTACTATGTGTCCTTACGCAGGGACACATAATAACCATGTTTCAATGAGTTCGAGGTAATCTGACGACACTGCTGATGCAGTGTCGTCAGCAAACGTAGAAGTCACAAGACGAGAGTTGTTTGGTATATCCGAAGTAAACAGAATGTAAAGTATTGGGCTTAGAACACTTCCTTGAGAAACTGCAGCCTTTATGCTGTTGTACAGCTTTCAACTTTTATGTGAAATTTCCCGTCCTTAAGATATGATTAGTATTTGATTTTATAAACAAGACCAGCGTGCCAAACCTTGTCAAAAGCTTGTGCTACATTAAGAAATATAGCAGAGCAGAATTTTTTATCTTTAAATGCTTTCCTAATATCATTTGTTAGGCGATTCACTTGCTCAATGGTGCCATGTTTGACAAGAAAACCATGTTGCATTATCTTTATTTTCCGTCGGCTTGCCGAAGCGTTGGTAAACTCTCCTTAGGTGTTTTTAATTTCGTTACCGATCGCCATAGGGAATAGTTTGTACTTTCTGTAGGTGTTAACATTCGTACATAAATGTTCAGACTATTTTCCATTTCTATGACCAATGCTTTTTACAGACGTTGTTTAGCTACCAAAAACTTGAACTTACTTGTAGGCGATCTATGCTTTTGCCCCATCTGGCTCAGTTGTCTTTTTTTCTCTGACGATATGCTTTGCATTAAATGAAGAAAGCATCTTTGAATCCAGCATATTTACTCTTTTTGTCAGCAAAGATAAAAATTTTATATATGTTTTACTACCACAAATTGCAAAAAGTATTGCATCAAAATGGAGAAAATGTAATTCAACAAAATGTTTATTCAATACAAATAAATTATCTTTCATTTTTATAAATAACAACGAAACTACTTTCTGAATAACAAATATATCTTTTAATCGGAATTCTGATTGCTTCATTTGTTTTTGGATATGAATATATTGACCTAACTTATTTCACAAGTCCAAATCCTGAACAACTTGAAAAAAATGTGTGGAAATGGTGAAAATTAAATGTTACAATTATACATAAAAATAAGTTTGCGGAACGAAATTATTCCTAGGAGACAACTGTTTGATGGCCTTCCCTTAAAGATAATGACAACTATGCAATAAGTATAAAAACTTCAGTTCAACAACGAGATAAAGTTGACATTGGAAGTCTAAATATTATTTACAAACTTATGGTTTCTGATTTCGTTATGTGTTGAGAATGAATGTCTATACTCCAGGTGTTTTAAGCGACATTTGGATAAAGAAGACGTAGGAAAATGCTACATTTTTGCCGAATTGATCAAGTTAAAGGATCAAAAATCACGCTTGATGTATGAGACTAGAGGAGGTGCACACGTACTGAAATCGTCAGGAGAGGAATGCTGCCTCAATTTAAAATCCGATATTAAATTCTTATATATATGAACTTATTATCTAATAATTGCTTACGGTGTATTGGACGACATCTCTGTGAGGAGTTAAAAAATTCAAATAATCAAGAATTAACACTTTCATATCTAAAAGTACAATTTTTTCGAAGGGTTCGATTAGTAATGGAAAGACAACAACAAAAATTTAGGCAATTTATTGAAATTTTTATTACCATACAACCCTGTTTCGAGTATTAATGATATACTTTAGCTGTTTATGTTGCTCTTACCCTATTACAAACAAATACCAGGCAATCGTTCGCAATCCTTCGTTTTGGATAAATTGTGATTCTACATGAAATAAGTCAACGAATCTATAAATAAAACTAAACACAAACCACAAAATCACAATTAGGAATCATTTTGTTAATGAACTAAAGATCAACTGAAATGTTATTTAAACACATTTTATAGAAGCTTACTTTTTATAAATGGAGTCACATGTGTACATCGCATATTCACCTAAGAGTTACTGTTGGAAATAAGAACCATATGTAAACCATATAATAAAGAAAGGATTCACTCATGTTATTCAGAAAGTTCTAGATCCTTTCCATAAATTGTATTTAAAATATTTATACCTACTTAAATAGGTGAACTTCTTAGACCTCCCTTTCAATAATTAAGCAGCATATAAACCTTATTTAAAAATACTATTAAAAAGTAATAATAAAATATTTCTATTACTTTAAACGTGATGAGTTCATTCTTCCAATTTTATTATATATTTTCTCTAATCAGTATATATCTTTAGAGTTAAGTAATCAAATTTTCGATCGCTTAATGATATTGGAATTTGACAATAAAATCAGTAAAAATATGAATATTCGCAGGTATTGTTAATAAGACGTTCATGTTTCCGACCACTTTTGATCAGATGACAAATCATCAAAAAGCTAAGATGATAACATTTTGCATATGAAGATTCTATTATAAATTTCTAGCAACAGTTGCTTCAAGAAATGAAAAGGAAATGATCTATATAATAAGTGCAGCTCAAAATTTGAGCTTTTGAAAATTTGAGACTCATAAAAGTCTTAGTGAACGCCTGAAGAGAAAAGCATATTAAATTTTAATTGTATTATAATATTTTATCTGTTTTATTTAAAATAAAAAATTTTATAAAGTTTAAAAATAGTAAATGTCAAAATTGACATAGTAAACAATATTGAACAACACTTTTCCCAAATACGAGATGATAACTGAGCATAATATATCAAAGTTCATTTATATATTCCAAAAGTAGTACTTGGACAGATATACGTTGAAAATATTTTTCGTTTAAATAAATATAACAATAATTAAAGAAAATTCATTCCAGTTTTTGTAAAATAAGATTACTTAACACTTGAAGTTATGGCAGCAAACCAAACACATAGAGTTAATCAATTCAAGCCTATATTCCATTTCGGATGTAAACAAATCCCTAGTTTATTTTACGTTTCATCTAATCCACTCTCAAAAGTTTTGCTTATATTATTTTTATTTTTCAGTGAATGAAGGGAACTTTTATGAAATAAATAATTCAAAATAATTGGTCAAAAATCCAGATTTCAAATTGCATTACATAAAGTAAGTAATTTCTCATATGTTCTGCTTCTGCTGCTCCTGAATGTACAAGTGTACCAAACCGCAGGACGAAATATATCCTGTATCGTGTATCGTGTAAATGTATGTGTGTGGATTTGTGAATTAATGTAAATATAAGTACTTAAAATACGATAAAGAAAAAGGCCTGTCAAAACAAATCTATGCCGGATTACCATGAGCTGAGCATGATTGTAAAAGAAGAAACCTCAAATGGAATTTGCTCACTTTGAAGTGATACGTTACAAATATGCTGGACCTACATGTCCATGTTCGTTCATGTAGAACTGATGTTGATGATGATTAGGGTATCTTATCCCAACCGACAGTAGTTTTCATTACAAAT
>NC_051846.1:137762580-137766772 GCF_002237135.1 Teleopsis dalmanni | reverse complement strand
TCCGCACAGTATTTCAAAAAGAAGAAATTTTTCAAACCAGAATTGTGTGTTTGTCAAATCGACTACTACAACTTTACAATGTTATATAAAAAACTTTTATGACAAATTTTACAAGACTAAAGTGTCGGTTTAAAATTAAAAAGACATTTATTTGAATTTTAAGTAATACAAAATATCAAAACATAAAGGTTACTGAAGGATGTTCTTGAATTCTAGCAATTTGATAAATTGCGTACATATTACGCCTCATTACTAATTTATCTTTTCGAATGATGACGAAATAGTTCTAAAAACTTAGAAAGAATTCCCAGTTCTTTAAACTTCTTAAACTTTAAGAAGAATATTCTCTTACTGAATATGTTGGACTGGACAGATGTGGATAAATTCTACATGGCTTAAGAGAAGAGTATTCTCTTACTGAATATGTTGGACTGGACCGGTGTGGATAGATTCTACATGGCTTAAAAGTGTTTCATTTACAGTAGGAGTATTCTCTAATGCCGATCCCCTTAACCCTGCCTTTACAGAAGAAATATACTTTGTTTGTTCAAGTGTCAATGTATCTTTGAATTTGAAGCGGCAAAATTCATGTGAGACAAATGAAAAATCATTCAGTAAATTCTTGCTACTTTATTGCCAGTATATCTATTTTTTATTCAAATCTTCTATTAATAGACCTTAAGCATTCACTTTTAATTTTGCACATCCGTTCACAATCTATTTTTTGGATTGTTTTTTTTTTTGTTAGTATTTAAATATACATTCATATCTGAATTATTTTTAAAATTTCAAATTTTTAAATTTTGCCACCTCTTATTAATTTGGCAAATATTTATGCCTTCCTACACCCCCTCATTGTCGTTCAAATTCACTTATCAAGTATATATTTTCTCATTGATGATACTTTTCGCATGTCTCATTATAATCCGTTCAGAATATTTTATTTAATTTTATTTTATTATGTTATTTGTTTCTTTAATCATCAATTCAGATTATTGACTACCAAGCACAACAATTATATATTGAAGTAGTTCACTGGTAGTGATCTACATAGAATTCATTTCCACAATAATATCTATTTTACCTTAAGAAGATTTAAGAAAATTATAAAAAAAAATTCTATGTATAATATTTATATATAATAAGATCATACCAACGTTCTCTTTAACTTTAATTCCAGTTCTCCGTTTATAAACGTTTTTGATTTGCAATTGGATTGCAAGTATGAACCATCCTCCTTACAATTTAATTTATTTTCCCTGTGATTGAAAACAACTGTTTTCATTTATCATTGAGTTTTTAAATAACAGATTCTAAATTCGGATAACTTTTGTTCAATTCATCACTTGCTAAACGTTGTCTATATCTTTGTACGGCATAACAGAATCCTAATAGCTAAGATCTCTGACTTCCTATAGCTAAACTCAAACTAAATTTAATATGTTTGGTGTAAGAACACCACAGTAATGTAAATATCAAAGCAAGATCCTTGTATTATTTCGAGATTCATACTATTGGTTACTATTTATTTAGTCAGTGATTAGCCTTCAATTTCGACTTTCTGTTCACCAAGTTCCCAATTAAATTTAAGAATGATCATCGCTTATGGAAATGCATGCAACCAAATTTTCACAAAATTTATTTAATAAATTTACAAAATTATTTTTATATTTCCCATGAAATGTGAAGGAAATAAAATTACTGTGCATAATCGGGACTATATGATAGATGTTCCATAAATCCTATGTTCTGAATACTTAAAAATCAGGTTTTGAGCAACTCTCATGGTTTTTTTGTAGAATTATTAATCTATCCGGTTGGTTTTTCTCATATTCCCAAACACCTCCACCAACCAAATGGTGGAAGAAAAGAATATTTTGCATTGTTCCAATATATTATTGATACATGACCATAGCCTCGCTGAAAAAGGGTTTAAATATTTTATTGTGCCTGTTAACTTAAATCCAGTAGACACAACTGTTTGGAATATAAACGATAGTCACTGAGTTTCATCTATGCCAACCAACGGGATCTGGTAGCTTCGGCTCAGCTGCTGTGTCTAAATGTATAACTTCAATTGGTAATGGCGGAAGTCCTTGAAATTCCAAGGGCGTTTATAGACGCATAATACTGTGTTAAGACTTCACGGCAACTAATCGAGTTGGAATATTTTGTATTATGACACAACACTAGTATTGCAGCCTACCATTTGATTTAAAGAACTGCGAGCGCGAATAAGTTGTGTTCCTATTTAATTATACGTTAATACCCATAGATTCCTGATTTGTCATCTGTCACACTCTGACATATGACTGAAGTCATGTCGTACATTTCCAATTAAATTGTTTTCTTTCACTTTTTAAAGGTTTAATATGTATTTGAATTATGTAGATAGAACTAACTTTCATGGTTATTATTTAATATACATTAAGACCGAAAAGCTTTCGGAAATTCTCATTTAAAATTCGCGCGCTGTATATTTTCCGATATTTTAAGTTTATGTAGTTTGGCAGCACTGTCCTTAATTACTATGCCAAAAATGAGCGCGATCTGTCAGACAGTTCGTTTACGGCAGCTGTTGAAACCAGTTCACCTCAGTAGGGCGTTGCGAAAAAAACAATGGAAAAAAATATTGAACAAAGAGTTTGCATCAAATTTTGTGTTTCGAACGAAATTTCGTGTGCAGAATCGTTGCGAATGCTACAAAAGGCTTATGGGGAATCAGTTTTATCGAAAACTCAAGTTTATGAGTGGTACAAAGCCTTCCAGGACGGTCGTACGACCGTCGAAGACATTTCGCAACGCACTACTGAGGTGAACTGGTTTCAACAGCTGCCGTAAACGAACTGTCTGACAGATCGAGCTCATTTTTGGCATAGTAATTAAGGACAGTGCTGCCAAACTACATAAACTTAAAATATCGAAAAATATACAGCGCGCGAATTTTAAATGAGAATTTCCGAAAACTTTTCAGTCTTAATGTATATGTAATGTGAATAATATTTATATAATTTGTAGTAGCGCAGTATTTTAATATCAGGTTTTACAAGGTTTTTTCTACCACCTAACTTCAAAAATAACGACCTCAATTAAACTCGTTGTATACGCTTCTACAGTAGACAACAATGGGGTTTAATCTTTAAAAGTAGAACCCAAATTTGTCTTGAAAATCCACATAAAAAACTATAATATTTATCAAACTTATTTGTAAAATTTTTATGTTTTATACCATTCTGGCAAAAAGTTTAGCCAGAATAAAATAAAATATAATATTTATTTATAAGCAAGTCTTCAAACCATCGTTGCAGGATGACAGATTCGCCTTTAGTAAACCAACTTAATCTATGTTTCAGGGACTCTCAAATATTAAAAATGTCACTCTAAACAAGATGCTTAAAATTTTTGAGTATTTCAGTAACTCTGAAGTAAAACGAAAATTCAATTGTTATTTAACTCCACTAAGAAGAAATCGATCAATGTAGGGAAGATTTGTCGATATCCCTGCTAAAAAGTGTGTTTTACAGTAAAAGTAACGTAGATCGTCAGGTTATTCGAGTCTAGCATAAGTGAAGTGTACCCAAAGGAAAATGTAAGGTGCAAACTATAATCAATGAATCTACAAATTTAACTTAATTCTACAACTTCAAACTCTTAACACTTCGAAAACCAACATTCTCAAATTATAATAAATTTTGATCAGCTTTATACCGATGAGTCCTCAAAAAATGCCTTAATTGTAAAGGATTTGTAAAATTGTAAGGAAATTTAAGAAATGTATTTCAGATTTAAGAATGAGGTCCAAGTAATATATTTTAATAAAAATTTGATCAAAATATGAATCAGAAGAATATTTTCATATAATTTTGAATCCAAACGTTTAAAAATGCTATATTTATATTTCAAATATTTTTATTTTTTAATATTTAAAAAGTAAGAAGAATAAGAATTTAATAATTTAATAATTTAATAAAACACTATGAGTCTAGTGTGAGTCTTGGTCTTCCTCACGATCTGTCTCTATCTGTCCAGATCTTCTGCTACTTCCAGTTCAATACTCCAATCTGTCGTGCAGTTGCTCATCCCATGCTTTTCCATGCTTCTGGCATTTGTTCGCTGTGCCATATTCCATATATCAAGGAGTTTAATTCGGTTTATCCTGATCACCTCCGTGTTTATACAGCTCAGCTGTAAT
>NC_051846.1:137746469-137762480 GCF_002237135.1 Teleopsis dalmanni | reverse complement strand
TGAAGTAAATACAACCGACCAGATTGACAGTTTATATTTAACTAAATTTTGTTTACATTTCATTACTTAACATTGCTTAAACTAATGCAAAGCATACTAGATTATAACACTTTCTCCGCCCTTAATTTTTGACAAAGTTTAAGTTTTCCTGAAATCGTCGGATTCAAATCGAATTACATCCTTCCGAATACGACCACTTTTTCGAAGTTGAACTACTTCGGTAGAACGTTCTTCACTAGGCATTAATGTTGATTGGCTAGATGAAGGCGGTGTGGCATTGATGAAATTTGGAGCGAATTCAAAAATTGGTTGTGAAGAGAGGTCAGAGCTACTTCTAGTTTTAAGCTGATTAACATGACGTTTGATGTAACCAAAAGATGTGTTCACTCGGTAAACCATTTTACCAAGTTGTTTCACAATAACTCCTTTTATCCATTTTTCCCCTCTTGCGTAGTTTCGAGCGAAGACGGGTTGCTTTAGACTAAATTTCATTTTCCGTTTCGAAGCTTCAAGGTGCTTCCTAGGCGATTCAAACAGTTGACTCAACAAGGTACGAACAGGCCTTCCATGTAAAAGTTCTGCAGGTGATTTACCCTCAGCATTCGGCATTGCACGATATGTTGCAAGATATTTTGATACAGCGAATTTGAGAGACAATCCATCGTCAATGTTTTTCTTAACAGCAGTTTTAAAAGATCTGACGAATCGTTCGGCTAACCCGTTTGAGGCTGGATGAAACGGCGCTGTTGTTATATGTTTGATGCCAAGTTTTGAGCAAAAATGTTTGAATGCTTCAGCTGTAAATTGCGGACCATTGTCACTTACGATGGTTCCTGGTATACCTTCCAGAGAAAATATAGAAGACAATGCTGATATGGTGTCAACCGTTGTTGTTGTAGATAGTTGTACAACGAACGGAAATTGTGAGAAAGCGTCGACACAAATTAGCCACATTGAATTACAAAATGGACCAGCAAAGTCGATATGTACTCTCTCCCAAGGTCGATCAGCTTCAGGCCAGCTTACGTATTCACGTGTGTGAACAGGATTTGCAATTTTGCACACATCACAATTTTCAGTTAATTGTGCGATGTCTTTGTCAATATTAGTCCACCAGACATGTTGTCGAGCTAGCTGTTTCATTCTCGATACTCCCCAATGACCATCATGAAGAAGTTTAAGAATTTTCTGCTTAAGGGAGGCTGGAATGACAACCCGGTTGTACTCCGTCTGGAGGCAAAGCAAATTGTTGTTTAGTATTAAAGCAAAGCGATGATTGAAAAATGATCGAAGATCAGCATCTTGAGGCATTAGCTTTTCAGGCCAACCGTTTGTAACGAGAAAATAAACTCGGCGAAGAATTGGGTCATTTTTGGCATGCTGACGAATTATTTCAGCGTCGATAGGTGTGTTAAGTTCATTGATGTTGAAACAGGATTCTTCATGATCAAAAGTTTTGTCTTCACCAACAGGTAAACGAGATAAAGCATCGGCATTTCCATGCTCAGTAGTTTTACGATACCGAACATCATACTGATAAGCCATTAGTATAATAGCCCATCGCTGTAAACGATGTGACGTCATCGACGGCAACTGATGAATTGGATTAAAAATGCTAACAAGAGGTTTGTGGTCAGTAACCAAGGTGAATCTTCTTCCGTATAAATATTGATGGAAACGCTTGACTCCAAAAACGATAGCTAGTCCTTCCTTCTCTATCTGACTATATCGTCGTTGATGAATGTCGAGAGTTTTAGATGCAAAAGCAATAGGCCTTTCTGTACCGTCAACGTACGTATGCGAGAGCACGACTCCTATGCCATAGGAGGAGGCATCTGTAGCTAGAACCAACGGTAAATCTTCCTGATAATGTGCTAATTGCGCTGCATTGAGAATATGCGTTTTAAGAGCTGTAAATGCTTGTTGTTGTGCTGTACCCCATGTGAATTTTACATTTTTTCGGCGCAGCATGTTGATTGGCGCGGATAATTGCGAAAAATTAGGTATAAAATTATGGTAATAGTTTACCTTACCCATGAATGCTTCTGCTTGCTTTAGATCTTTAGGCGGCTGCAGGTTTTTTACTGCTTTTAGTCCTGACTCATCTGGCAATATACCTTTTGCACTAATTTGACGCCCGAGATATTCGATTTTATCTCGCAGAAAGAAACATTTTTCTTGCTTGCACCTGATACCATTTTGTTGCAAAATACGAAGTACTTGTTCTAGGCGGCTGATGTGTTGTTGAAATGTAGGTGCGGAGATGATGATGTCATCGAGATAATTTCCGCAACCTTCTACGCCTTGAAGTAACTGCTCAAGATATCTTTGGAATATAGCTGGAGCGCTTGCAATTCCAAACGGTAAACGTTGGTATTGGAATAACCCAAGTGGAGTGTTGACAACCATTATTGTTTTTGCTTCATCGTCGAGTTCCATTTGTAAATACGCGTCCTTAAGGTCGATTTTTGTAAAATGTTGACCGCAATTAATTTTATGGAAAAGACTTTCGCGTATGGGCAAAGGATATTGTTCAATGTCAATTTGCGCATTGACTGCTTGTTTAAAATCTCCACAAATTCTTATGGAACCATCAGCTTTTGGCGCTAGTACAATAGGCGAAGCCCATTGGGAAAACTTCACAGGTTTCCAAATACCCGCATTTGTCAATCGATCGACTTCTTTCTTGAAAAGTGACATTTGCGAAAATGGTATTTGTCGGCTTTTGTAAAATTTCGGATGTGCATTTGGCTTTAAAAAAATACTGACCTTAAAGTTTTTTATTGTGCCAAGAGCTGGTTCAAAAATATCACCATATTTCTTACACAGCTCGCTAATTCTGTGTGATTCACTTTCTGTCATGTTACAAATTTGTTGAATCTCAAACCCGAATTCTTTAAATAAATCGAAACCGAATAAATTGTTACAGTTTTCGACATCCACGACAACGATTACCACTTCCCTTTCTTTTCCGCCACATTTGATATCTACGCAAAGTTCACCAAGCACTGGAATTTCATTTTTGCCAAAACCAAATAAGGTTTTTGTACAATTTCGCAACTTTGGGCAATTTAGAGTTTTGAATGTTCGCTTATTTATTAGAGAAACTGTTGCACCAGAATCCATTTGGAAAGACACAATTTTATTACAAATTTCCAAGTCAATGTAATTCTTATTGCTTTCAGTTTTTACAATACCTGTTAAACTGTTAATTGTTTCAACAGTACCAATGTTGTGACTTTTACGACGGTAATCTTTCTTCTTGTTTTCATCACCTAAATTACGTTTGTTGTTCTTGTTTTGTTTTGACATGCACACTGGCGCAATATGTCCAATTTTGCTACATCTATTGCATACAGCATTTCTAAATTTACAGTTTTCTCTTGCATGAGAGTTTCCACAGCCAGAACATGATTTGAATTTTACTTTATTATTGTTATTGTTGAAAACACCCGGTTTTTTTATAATTGTACCAACTGAATTAACAGGCATTGAGTTTTCGATCGTTTGTTCTTTAATTGTTGCCACCGTTTTAGTGGTTGTTTCGTACAATTCTGCAATCTGCAAAACATCGGCAAGTGTCGGCTGGGGCTTTTGGAACGCAGCCGTGCGCACTGCATCGTGAGGTGTACGTATAATAATTTGGTCACGAATCATATCATCCACGAAATTGTGCAAACAATTCTGGGCTGAGCACGAAAAGTTACACTCTCTTGCCAATCCGCGGAGATCGGCTACCCACTCTCTGTATGATTGATGTGGCTTCATTTCCCTTTTGAAAAAATCGTAACGTGCAGCGACCACATGTCGTTTCGACTGGAAATGATCCGTTAGTTTTTCCGTTAAATTTTCGAAAGATTGTTCTTGTACTTTCGTGTTACCGAAAAGATTTTTTAGCAGCTCAAAATTTTCTGTGCCAATCCAAGACAAGAAAAATGATTTTTGTTTTTCACTGCACTGAACTGAATATGCTAAAAAATGTTGGTTAAGTTGTTCTAAGTACGATTCCCAGGTTTGCTGTTCTTTCGAAAATTTGTGAAATACTGGAACAATGTTGTTATTTCTTTCAGATACACCGGCAGTACCTTGTTTTTGGAACATTGAGTCCATCCACTCACGTTGTTGTTTCAGTAAATTTTTTGAGAACTCTTGTTGTTCTTTAAGCAATTGCTTATAAATTTCACTTTCGCCCGGCATGATTGTATTTAAAATTGAACGGTACGAAATAAGCGTGAAAGCGATTGAATAATTGCAGATTTTTATCCTCGTCGCCAACTGAAGTAAATACAACCGACAAGATTGACAGTTTATATTTAACTGAATTTTGTTTACATTTCATTATTTAAGATTGTTTAAACTAATGCAAAACATACTAGATTATAACAGGCTAAATTAAAAAGATAGTGGGAAGTAATTTCCCAATTGTAAAATGTCTCAATTGAACCGACAGAAAAAAATAATTATGATTGAATTTAATAACATTAAACAAACAATATTTTCAGTTCTTTACATTCGAATTTTAAAATTAAAAAATGATATAAACATAACAAAATTGATAAACTTTCCGATTTACCTTGACTTATTGTGTATATAATGAGTGTATACTATTGAGCACAACTTAAAACCGTACTGAGTGAAAATGTTCTTATTTCACTCAATTTTTCTACACACAATTATATCTTTTTTCACAATTTGTTTATAAATTCCATGCAATTATAAATTATTTTTATTTTTATTTATTTCACTGAAAATAAAATAGAAATGAAACACAACTGCGACCACAGATGAAGAAAATAAAATTTTAAAATTTTAAAATTTTAAAACTCAGAAAAAAAATTTAATTTTTAATAATATCGAACATTTTTTCTTTTCACGAAATATAAATTATTATTAATAAATCTTTTTACTGCACTGAATTACATTTTTTGAACAGTTTTCAATGTTTAGCGAATAATTATTTCATATTTTTTTAAATTCCATTTTAGTGCTTCACGCTTTCTCGGTTTGTTAAAAATGTTTTTTATTTTTATTTTGTTTAGTATTTTGATTTTTTATAATTTGATTTCATTTAAAACAATTTCAATATTGCATTAATTTTATTGTTATGTTATCTCCACAAATGCTTTTGTTTACACAGCGAATTCCTATATATATACTTGTATGCTTCATAACGTCACTTTATCTCCATATGTACAGGTGGAACGACCTAAGGGATTTGCGAATGCTTCGCGGACTGAAGCGGTCGGATATGTATCAAGAATTTTCAAGAACTGCGCACGCAACTGTGGGGAAGGAGAGATTGTTGTACAAATACACATATTTCACTTATGACGATGTTCGGAATACTTTTCGTTTTCACATTTCTTAATATCATTTATAATATGTATTTATCTGAAATTACAATACGAACATTCACTTTTACACAATGCAAGCAATTTCCATCTGTACTCGAATTGGTCAGAACGAACGCAATTTCATCGTGAAAGATTTTATTAAATAATTATTTATGTATCCAATTTTATAAATATAATTATGTATTAATTTCGGTACCATTTGCCTTCAAGTTTTCCGCATTTTCCACACGATTCTATCGGGAGCAGAAGAAATATTTTACTGAACGCGATCTTCTGTGAAAAGATTCTTTGCGGTCGCAATTCTCAGTCAGAAATTAAATTTTCCTCTTCAATTTACTTTAGACAAAAAAGCGTGAAAATGTAAAAAGTTTCTCGTGAACGTTTTTCTCTCTTATTTAATTATTGTTTTTAATTACTTTGTGTGGAAATAAAAACATAAGAAAAAAATATTTTCTTCATCAAATCCTACAAGGAATCCCTATGAGGTTATACTAATATTTTATTGAGCAATATTAATCTTGCTATTGCAAATATGATCAAGATCCGCATTTGTTTAGTAATTTTCATATATCTTTGAATATAAGAGTACGATTATAGGATGTGATACGTATGAGTGAAGGTCTCTTATCTTCCGACAGTACTAACAAATATCTCGAGAGTTATGTTACTGTGTGATATTATATGTGAAACTCCAAATTTCATGCAGGTTAAGTGTAATTGGTAAACTATCATTAATTTGTTTTATTTTCTAATTAATAATAAATAATTATAATTTAATTTATAGCTTATTATTTTGAGCTACTTAATAGAATCTATTCGCAAGAGGTCGTCCACTTTTAAATAAATTACTTTGATTCCAGACACAAGCCATCGGGTTTGCGGTCTCTGTTTTTTAGATTATGAGAGGTTTGTTGTCATATGATGATTACTTTAAGGTCACGAAGTCCTCCGAACATTTTAAATTGGTTGATGATTAAGTATAATTTAATAGTTGCATAGAAAATTTTCGCAGTTGTGAATAAATTCCACACAAAAAAAGTAATATCATATATGATATATATTTTAATATTAACAAATGCGATATATGTTTCTCTCATTTTTAACATTCAATCAATATTCCATACAATTCATTTTTAATTGTTAATTGTAGTGTTCGCTACTGAAGCATGGACGTTATCATAGAATAGTGAAGCAGTACTGGAAGTTTTCCAGAAAGAAGTTCTTAGTCAGATCTTTGGTCCTCTACGAGTTGACGATAATTAGTGCATTAGAATGAACCACGAGCTGTACGAGCTTTATCACGACATTGATATAATTCAGCGAATTAACATGTACTGGATTCGCTGGCTAGGTTATGTCGAGAGAATACATGAAGATGATGCAGCGAAAAAGGTGTTTCAAGTTGATAGAGCACTTACCGGACTTGATGTACGAGACTGCAGAAGGCCTGCACGCAACAGAGACACCTGGCGAGACATGCTGCTTCAGGCCGAAACTCGGTAACAGATTGCTATGGTCAAATAAGTAAGTAAGTTAGTGTTCTCTATTTCTTTTCATAGTTATGAAGTGTGATTTGATAGTAATCTGTAATATTGTCTTTATCCATATTTAGATAATATTGAAATATTTAGTAATTAGTTTTTGAAGTTAAATTAACTGATGAAAACAATATTGAATTTAAATATCTATAGCAAAGTTTCTATTGAATAAAAACTTTGCTATTGGAAAAGACACCCTCTTATTAGTTTTTTGGGGAAATAAATTACGAATATTACATTTTATATCTATAATATTATGATTTCATCGTCGCTCTATTCATTATAGTTTCTTTCGTAAGCAATTTAAGTTCTTTCAAAATTTAAAAAAACATTTTGAACATTAAAATTATTAATCTAGTGTTTTCTTGAATCCCATATCCTCTCTTAGGCATTTGATTCGCAACAAACAGTATTTTTTAAGATACTGAAAGAAAATACTGTTTCTTTAAAACAGTAAAAGAATTTCCATCTATCAAATATCTCTTGTCCTTAATTGTTTTCAGAAGCGAGTTATTTACTCCTACTATCAGCAAAAACGCACAAAGATATGCATTATTACTCATTTATTCCGACAAAGTCGTGCGTTCCCATAAAAAGAAGAACAAAACAGGGTTGTTTGCATAAGATAACGTATTTCAGAGGCCGATAAAAAGAAAATCGAGCAATATTTATTGCAAATGCTTTACGTTAGTGAGATATTTATATGCGAAAATTGTTTTAAATAAATATTAACTTCATTAAAGTATAACACATTCCAATACACTGACATATTTATCATTACTTTAGAGATTATTAAATGGACTAATAAGAAGTAGACGGACTTACCTATTTGGTTGAATATGTTTTGAGATATATGGAGATTTCAGATTGAACATTTATTTCGGATAATCAATATACTCTGTATATTGTTAAACATTGCATATGAAGTTTCCTTCTACGCTAGTTTTTTTATTCCTTATATATATATATATATATTTCACTTTCATAGTGTATAGTGTCTATTAAACCCAAAAATGCTTTTCATTATATATATTTTGAGTAAACACTAGAAAGAAATATCATTCTGTTGATATTTAAACAAAATCTGTTGTAAAATAATTTTCTCTTTGGTTCTCTTAGTTCTAGAATTAATTAAGAGAAACAAAGGAAGACCTCTTCACTTGTGAGAGTCGAGTTGTGAGTGAGTGTTTTCATTTATGAATCATTCAAAAATTTCCCAAGCATTAAAAATGGAATGCAGTGTGTCATTAATGGAAACAACAAAGCCGAACCAAGCTAAGAGCATTGAAATATAAAATCTGAAAATAAATCATATAATGAAATTCATTCGTAAATAGTTCAAGGTGGTGAACAGCCCGAATAGTTTGAATACTGCGTGAAAGTTCACACGAATTTGTTTATGATCTCTTCACGGATCTCATTGACATGCGCTTGTAAATTTCGTAATGCCCGACAAACGATCGGCCGTTCAGCATCTGCGAGCGCTGGAAGGTGGAATATAAATTATGGATTTTGCGGTACACAAACAAGATTTTTTATGTTTACCAATAAAGAATACAGAAATTGAGTAAAAATTTGTTTTCAGTCAATTTTATGTCAATGCCAAACAAGTTCATAATAATGAAATACAACAGATTTAACTGCAAGAAGAACTGTGAACACACTTAGAACCCATCAAAGTTCATTGTTTATATGAATTCTTTAAAGAAATGAATTTTATAAAAAATATTTGATTTTGTTTATAAAATGTTCTCTTCGTTGCCACTTGTGATTTATAGGATTTAATTGCATTTGTTGAATTTCAAGGTGAGCAGCGTACGGCGGCATTTAATTTTGTGGCATCATTGTAAGAATTTCTTGGCACTGCTTGCCGGATGTTGGCTCTATCAACGAACGATCACTTGCCGCCACACATCATCATTAGAGGAAAAGGTAAAATTTTTTATATTTCAAAGGTTTTTCAATTATTTAAGTTGTTCATTTTCAGTTCAATTTGATAATCACTCAACACTTGGTGAAAATATGCAGAACTTTGACAAACACCACAGAATTCGAATTAATTTAATGCGGCGGCAAGAATAAATAATTTTTGCAGACATCGCTTGATAAATGATGAATAACGTTTCCTGTAGACAAATTATTAGGTTGTATTGTCATCGAATAATTTTATGATCTGTTGCTCGTTGTGGTCCGTAAAAGTTATTTAGTGAAACACAATAATTTGCGTACATAATTTATCTTGTATCCTTAGACGATTCCAAAGACACCGAATACAAGTACAAAGTTTATATATATTATGAATATATGTTACCATAATGGCTATCGGGCTATCATATTTACGTGAGCATTCCCCATGGGGTCGCTCTTAGTAAATATTTCTTCGAGCACGCATAGGGTGAAGAGACTAACGCCATACACCCATGCATTACATATATTACTGGCATATTAACTCAAACATTTTTGAATATGTCACATAATATCATTAGTTTTGATATATATTATTATTACTATTATTAAGAAAGTGTCTAAATTAATAATTCATTGAGTGGCGCTATCATATTATAAATTATTTTAAATCTTTTAATATTAATGTACACATAAATTTATATATATATATATATTTATACGAATTTTATTTTAACATACTATATATTTAATATATAGAAACTATAGAAAACGATTAAATAAACAAAACAAAAAGATATAAATTAATCAACATTTTTTTATCACCTATAAAGTAGGGGGCCATGGATGGAATTTGACTATGTTAGCCCCTTGGCAAAGTTTTTATAAATTTATAAAAGTTTCTTGAACTTTTCAATGCTTTCAATTATAACCGCAATCGGTTCGAAATATTGCTTTAAAGTGTTTATTATAATTTCGGAAATTAGTAAATGTCTCGCAGGACCATGTAAGGTTAATACGGTGCTTGGTCGACATTATTAATTTTTTTTAGGCAAAAAATTTTAGCAAATCTCGAAAGTTTGCACTCGATGTACATATAGTTGCGAATAGTTTTTACATATATTTCGTTCTCAAAGATAAACTGCATTTTTTCAATTTACGAATTCCGAATACTTTGTACACATAATGATATATTTATTGTAGGACATTTTGTTAAAAGTATAAGTATAAATAATCTGATAGTTAGCCTCTGTCAGCAATGTGATCCTTTTTAAAGGCGCGAGTTTGTTTATTGTTGAACGTTCGGGGTACTCAGAAAAAAATAAAGAAAAAGTTCTACCATTCTTGATCACACGACCGGATGTGTTGTTCCACAACGGCTATACGGATAGTGTGCATGCAATATATGTGGCACACGTGCCGTAGATGAGACACTAATGGTCCAGCCAGTCTCCAGTTTAAATGTTTAGGCGCATTGATAATAAACTTTCCTATTATTTGAAGAACGGCGTAAAAAAAAATAAACTGAATAAAAGAAATATGCTAAAAAATCTTTCTTATTTAATCTTTACCGAGAATAAAGAAGATGTACAATATTATCGAGACATCAAAAAATTAATGAAGCTGTTCGATTTCTCAACAAAATTATAATATTACCATTATAGATTCGTTATTAAAAAATGTAGCGCTAATCTTCACTTTTTGTAACTTCTTTTCCTTTGAGAAAAACATATAAAAGAATTGTAACTGATTAAATTTGCAAGTATGGGGTCCTTGTCAAATTCAAAATACGTGATTTATTATTAATAAACAAACAGTCCGAGGTAAATATAAACGTTAGCGAATATTATTATTAAAAACATTTGAGAAGCATATGAGAAACATCATCGTATCATATTTATTTTATATGACCAGAAAAGTATTAAAGGTTTAGATATACAGACAAGATATCAACTTATTTTGCTCATATGGGATTGGTTGTTAATACAAAACATAAACCCTGATCTCAGTGCTCCGTTCCCATAAGAGCTCAGAATTCTATTAATTTTTGTTTTATTATATTTTATTAATTGGTATGTAAATGGTTTCTGATTAAACGGAATTTGTGAAAAGTACCGTCATTGTTTATGACTTAAAAATTAAAAATATAAATGACTTGTAACATTTGTGTGGGTTTGAAAGCTACCAAAATCATTTATTTGCAAGACTTCAGAGAAAAATTCATTTATTTTTGATTTTTGGAAATTTAATTTTGTGTACAAAACCATTTCCGTAAGTAGGCTCTTAATATAATTAAGATTTTTTAAACGTTCGGTAAACAAATATTTTTATGAGTCATCATATTTGAGTACAATATAAATTTTCAATCATTTAATTATATATTTCTTCCCACAGTAGAAAGAATTAAATACTTAATACAACATATTACATTTTTATGAAAAAAAATTAACTAGAATAAAATAACGCTATTTCGATTTCCCGGACAAGCCATTTTGATGGATTTTAGTAAAGACAACTATATATTTTGAATGACTTTTTTTACTGTCAGTATGGCCTAATTTCAGGCTTTAAAGTTAAATGTTTTTACGTGAGGCTTATCAATAATAAGTAGATGAGTGGTCTGGTTGAGTCTACTGAAACCCTTTCTCAAATAGGATTCGCGTCGCTAAAATGCTTATATAGTTTTTTTTTAATATGTATATAATACTTCGGAGTTCATAAAAGTCATGTGTAATCCTGCTTAACTATATACTTCAATATATGAAGTAAAGTATATAGAGAATATACTATATCCTTTAATATGAAGTATATAGTTTTTCAGTTTTTTGTATTCGATTAACTTTCTTAAGGAAGTTATTGTGGATTCATACACATTTAATACTAATCAATTAATTAATAGATTATAAGAAAGGGATCTAGTGCAAAGTAATTGTCGAAAACCAATCTACGTTTTCGAATATATATTAGCTACAAATTTTCTGTTAAAATAAAATTTTGATTAAAATTGCAAAAAATGTAAGTAAAATGTATCAGAACTATTTGTGTGTAGTCATATAAATAAAACACATCAACGACTGGTATTCGATACTGAATAATGGTTTTGTTTTAAAAATAATTGCAATTCATTAGACAATTGTCGTTTTATGCGGAAATAAGTCAATATTTCCATTTATACATATAGACTATATACCTCACAGATCCTAAAAAGTGTATTACTTATTATGTTTGTAGCAATGAAGTTTTTGAAAAAAATTTGGTGCTATATTTAAGGACATATGATTTATACGAGCGCATGGCACATTGGCTATTGTTACTAAATAATGATTCTAGAAATACGGGTATTCGTCAATTAAGGTATAAATGAAGTTTAGCTTCAAGTTGACAAAATGAGCGCAGCTAATTGCTTGCATCATTTGTGCAGGCATAGTGAGGAGGACACTACGCAGTGGAGGATACGCAGAAATGTGTGAACACAGAAATTGCTTCTTAGTGTACGCTGAAGTGAACGAACGAACGCATTTACTGTGATGAGTGCAACTGAAGCCGGACGGAAAATTTAAATTGCTTTATAATTATCCTGTTGTGTTTGCGCACAAAGTCACAAAATAGAAAAAATTGCAACAACAAAGGAGAAAGTTTGAAACAAAATTATATCAAGAACCAGAAAATATAGTCCTCGGTGCTGTCGTCTTTGCTTTAGTTTGCAGTTACAACTCAGATCCCAACGCTCCCTTTAGACTTATTTCCATTAAAGTGTGTGCTATGCTATTTAGCAATCTTTTGTAATGTTAGTAACTGACATGCAATTAGTGTTGCAAGTTTTGAATTGCAAAACTAACGTACAAATTCACGCACTCCAAGACACAAACATACGAGTAGTTTTACAAAGAGACTTCGTCTAAACACACAGAATGGAATAGCAGTTAAATACTTACGAATAGGCGTCGGAATAGTGCCAAAGGAGTGTGTTAACCTGTTGGGACATGTCACTCCAGTCACTCCAGTGGTGAGTGAACAGTGAATAGTGAATGTAAAATGACTGCATAAAATTAGTTCTTCCTTGCTAAATTTTTTCACTAAAACTAAATAAATGAGAAAATGTTTTGAGGTTGCTGGAAGGGCAAAGAAACTGGCACATAAGCAGAAGTTGTACTTTAATTAAAGTACGAGTTTCAAAGTTCTCATAAACAGAGTTAAAATTAGTCTAAAAAGTCAACATAAGTTTTCATATTTAATCTAACCAAAATTGTTTGCCTGCAGTTTATTTGGAGTCATTTCGGCGAGCTGCGGTAAGCGCTGTGGCATGTGTGCTTTGATAAAAAACGAATATAAAATTTTTTTAAAACTATGACTTAAAATTAGAATATAATTTTGTATCTGAAAGTGAATATAAAATATTTTAGGCATACCACATGAAATGGTTCTCATCAAAGCGGAGCAGAGCATATATGTTAAAATGTGTCATTAAATCTGGCTCTCATTCGCATTTCTAGTATATAACATATATATATACATATAAGTATATATATATATGTATATATTTTTATTTTAAAATTTCATTTTTACAGTACCTTTACATTTATCCTAAATTAACATATAAATAAATATAATCAACATAACGACTGTGACACAATGTCAAAAAGGCTTGTTCTGACCAGCTCCAAAACAAACTAATAATTTAAACGATATATGATATTATATGATAGTAAACTAATAAATACACGGTATAAATAATTGATAACCTATAAAATATATTATTATATTCTGATATTAAAAGGGATCCGTATGTAACGCAATTTTTTATATATTCTGCTACTTTTACCTATTCTACCTTATAGTGGTTTGAAATATTTCTGGATATATAGGCAACTAATATTTCTATACAAAAAACCTGTTTCTGTGATAACCGCAACATTTTATTTTACATATATTTTAGGATATGTTATTATATATTCTGATATTACCTTAATATTAAAAACTTTGAAATTGTTTTGTTGTATAAGAAACATGTAGGTAGTAGCCATAAATGTTTTCTGTAGTTATTATTATTCTTTATTATAGGATTAAATCCTGTTTTGTTACATTATGACATATGAAATTATCATGTTCATTTTCTGTAGAGTCAGACGTCCAGCATTCACACATCTTTTCGGCGATCGCCCGGGTAAACTCGCGACTTTTGGTTTCACTACCATTGCAATCTCATCCAGGCGCTGATTTTCCATTCTTTGAGCATGCAGATTCCACTTCTTCCTTCTCCGTCTGTTCGGTACCTCTGTTCTCCGTCTGTTCGAACTTCGATGTTTGATCGATATGTAATTAACAGGCTAAGCAAGACACGATTTCGAATTCGCAACAGAATTCGCTACAAAGTAAGTAGAGGATTGTTTGGCTTTGGAAGTGAAGCATTTCACATTGTAAATTCAACAATTATTATACATATTTTAAATATTTTCAGTAACTTTCGAAATATTAAAATATTTTTATTTATTTATTTTTATAAAAAATAATTTTTTTTTAGTTTTTAAGAAGTGCTTAAAATGTGTTGGTTCAGTAAACAGTGAAATGCATAAGAAACATTGTGTTCCAACAAAGTCAAAATCTATTTAAAATAAATTTGAATAAATTATAATTTATTATTAAGACCTCTTCAATTGCTGTTACAGGCCTTAAACAAAATAGTGAAGTAGTACAAATGTATAATGTATTAGAAAGTTATGACCGAAAGGACTTACGTATAACAACAAAAGTGTAAAGCATTCCTTCAGTTGTCTGACAATTAAAATTCCAATAAATTTTAGAAGGAATTCCAATAAAAAAATTGGATATGGTATAAATAAAATTTATTATACTAGCATTTATTAACTTCTATTTTGCACAACCTTTTGATTGGAATGAAAGCTTCTTTCAGTATTTTAACAAATCCTTTGTAAATCCTTGCTTTGGTATGCATTAAATTTGCATATCAACTTGCAGCATCAAGGATTAAATGCTTAAGAGGAACACTCGAAATGAGGTCTTTTTGTAATGATTGGAATATGAATCGTATGAATCCTTTAAGGTGTTGTACTTATTGCTTATTCAACAGACTGCTGTTAAGCCAGGAGGATATCGAGAATTTGCAAAATATGTTTTTGCTTTTTGGCAGCTGAAATTACATGTTAATGTGCTGTGCTGCCTGTTCTTGCTCTTGCTTTGAGCTTTCTGTTGTTAATTTAAGCATTTCGAGCTCGTTCAGCATACACAAGTTGGTTATCACCTGCAAATCCTTTGAAGATTGCCAGCTCCTTTAAATAAAAAGTGTGATTTAAATTATATTTAATATGTTATGTAGTATGTGTTTAATGCTGCTCTGTTATCTCAGGTACTTTGTATGCAATGTGCACGCCAGACATATTTGTTTTTATTATATTTATTTTTAGTTGTAGTTTTAATAAGATGCATAAGGTATATTAATGGAGTCAAATAAAAATTTATGTGCACATGCCCTGCAGGAAATCAGGCCACTATAAGACCAGACTAAGTCTAGTTAGTTTAGTCTAGTCCATTTAATAGGGAAGTTATTTGATTGTAATTGTTTTGTTTTCCATTTATATAGACTATGTATATTATTTCGTTTGAATAAGTTAATGTGTAGTCACTTTTTCTGTAATTTTTTGAAAGGTTTTTAAAAATTTCAGAGATAATTGTATGTTTTATTACAAATATTTTAACAACAAAAAAAAGGAATAACTAGTTTTTCTTTAATGTCGTGAAATATTTTTTTTTAAAAATAAAAAATTTTTAAATCCTTTATCCATTCGAAAAAATCGTTGGTGCCACAGTTCTGGTATTGAAAAGCCTCTAGTTGTTTTAATTCCATGAATGTTATAAGTTTTCGCTTGACTTTTGATTTTCTTAACAATTGTTAAGATGTGAAGATCTCGATGAATGTTGGGATTTCGAAAGTATCATAAGATGTTGACAATGTTTAGATTATAGATTAGATTATATTTATATTTATATTATATTTATATTTAGGTGGCACAGGATCAAATATTGCCTTTAGAGTTGTTTTGTATCTTAAAATTTTATTATATACGGATAGTTTGTATCTGTTGCTTTTTGGTTAGTGAAATTCTCATGAATTAATTCGCTGTTGCTTAATTTTATTCTCCAAGTTTTTGACCAATTAGTCGCTGCATCTGCCGAAATGTTTTGGCGGTTTTTTCTGT
>NC_051846.1:137669610-137746369 GCF_002237135.1 Teleopsis dalmanni | reverse complement strand
TCACCAGCAGGACTATATTGTGAGCCAACACGTTTTGTGTAATCTTTTTCTAAAAGCTTTAAATAAAGAAAGAAAATTGATTGAATGGATTATCTGTCGGTGGAGTGCGAAGTAACTTACACCTTTGAGTATACTAGTTGCCTCAGCTGATATATATACAGGAAACCATGGAATTTCATTGCAAATAGACCAGAAGAGCTCATCTTCATCACAACCACTAAATGGAGATTGTCCAATTAGCATTTCATATAAAAGTACACCGAATGACCACCAATCAACGTTTTGATTATACTTTTCGCCCTATAAGAAGTTATAATTTTTTATATGCGAAAATTTCTCATAGATGCAAAGTTTTTCTACCTTTATGATTTCAGGCGCCATGTAATCTGGTGTACCGCAAAAACTGTCCGCCGTTTTGTCCAGATATATTTGCAATTTACACATACCAAAGTCTGCAATACGTACATGACCTTCGTAGTCTAACAGCACATTGTCTAATTTGAGATCTCTGTGGATTACACAAAGAAGTTTTATTAGAATTAAATTAATATACATATTTTTATAAATTTATACTTGCCTGTATATGATACCTTTCTTGTGTAAGAACTTTAGACCTGAAATAATCTCGGCACCATAAAATCTTGCACGTTCTTCCGAAAAACGACCACTTTCTTGTATGTGGAACATGAGATCACCGCCATTTAAATATTCCATCACAAAAAATAAGTGACTCTTAAAAGATTTAAAAATTTTTATAAATTTATATTCAAAATTGTTGTTAATAGTTAAATATTAATTTTTGAATACACAAAAATGTAACTATGAGATGATTTACAGCTTAGAATGGCACTTGACGACTAAACATTTTTTCGCTAAATTTATTTAACGAGTATGACACTTTATATAAAATTATTCATTATAAAATTTATATCTTATAAACATTTATTTTATAGGTCAAGCCTTCTGTATGTATTAAGATATATATGATTTTAGAAAAAGATATATTTATTGCAGGAAAATGCATTTACTAATTTATGAATTGGTATCTGACGGAAAGGTGAAATTTATTCTTAAATATATAGCTATTTAAATTTTTCTATAATTTGATACCTAATCTCACTACTTGATCGATTGGCTTATTATTAAAGAATAAAACATTTAGATTTGAAATTTGAAAACATATTAGATAGGTTCTCTCATCTTATTCAAGCCAATTTACTAAAACTTATAATTTATACCAATTAAAAAAAACGGTAGAGTTTGAACATAGTTTAGACTATGTTCAGGACTATCAAATTTCAGTCGTGGTCTCGCGTGTTAACATACAAAGCCAACTTATATTAAATTCACATTATTCGGATTTCGATTTCTTTCAATTTTTGGTGTTTATTCGCAAATTACAATTGCACTTGCTGTGCTATTATTTGAGTTGTTTAAAACTAACACATAAACCACAGCTATATGAATGAACTTAACTATGATAAATTGTGGTTTTTTCAAATTTTATCAATACTGGTTGTAGAATTACGAGGGCGCTTTGATAAGTTAGTGACTTTTTGAATTTTCCGCGCAGTTACTCCAAATGCAACAGTGCTGCCGTCAGCTGTAATCTACCAGTAGGCAACTTTTTAATTTTGAGCAAGCTACGTCGTTCAGTTGGTGTTTGATAGCCGTTCAAAGTAGACAACCACGTGAATTTTTACGAAAATGGAAAAAAGTGAATTTCGTGTGCTGATTAAGTCACGATGGCCAAAATCCACGAATTGGGATACGAACTGCTACCCCATCCAGCATATTCTCTAGATTTAGCTCTCTGTGACTATTTTCTGTTTCCAAACCTAAAGATATGGCTGGGCGGTAAGAGATTTGAGTCGGATGAAGAAGTCATTACCGAAACAAACGCGTATTTTGAGACCTTTGAGAAAACCTATTATTTGGAGGGAATAAGAATATTAGAAAAACGCTGGACTAAATGTATCGAGCTAAAAGGTGATTATGTGGAAAAATAAAATGTTTATTTGCCGAAAAAATTTATTTTATTCAAAAAGTCACTGACTTATCAAACCGCGCTCGTACTTGATTTAAATCAATTGCGTTCAGCAAATATTTTGAGTTTGTCATTTAGTCGAATTCAGGGTCTCTTAAGCCGGGCAGTTTAGGCAATTACATTCTGTTCCATTTTTCTTATTTTAATTTTAAATTAAATTCCAGTTTTCTTCTTTTTAGATTTAGAAGATTTAGAAGAATTTGACAGATTGAGATCTTGATCGAATCCAGATTTACCAATCCAAAACACTATAAAAAGATACTTATTAAAGTTTTATAGATTGATAAAGTAATTTTATAAGTTAAAATAAGTTTAACCTTCGAAGGTTAAACTTAGAAGCCTAAGTTTAAGGCTATTCCCGTAGTTCCCGTAGCTAAACTGTTACCGATCTATAGAAGGTAGTATAATGGGCCATTATTTGAGTTCAAGTGGACTCTTTGGAAACAAGGCTGCCATTCCAACCTACCTAGAAGGTTGTAATACATTTGCTCACATTTGAGGGCAAAGAAAATTTGTTTTGCAAAAAAATCCCCGAAAAGTTTACGCAGCTTTGGAATAAGTGTACCACTCTGGAAGGAAAGTTATTTGAAAAATGGAGTCGCACGTCAATAAAAATTGTTTTTTTTTTGCTGGATTGGAGGGTTGTTCAGTATTAAGTTATAAGTTCAAATTATTAGTATATTAACACTTAAAGAAGATTTTCAACAACAATTTATATTTCAACCGTTTCTGAAATGCATATAAATAATTTTATTAATAATAGGTAAGTCTCAGTTTGGATTGATTAGTTTGTGTATCAGATTTGGAATATAAATTACCAGATTTATTAATTCCAACACATCTTCCAAAGCAGTTCAGTTTAAATATGTATGAAATTTTTGATCTTGTCTTGATTTAAAAAAATAAGTACCTAAACAAAATTTGTAATTAAACATATATACGGACTGACAAGTGCTAAAAGCTTACAATAAATTAAAATAAATTAATTAATAATTATGTAGTATTAAAATAAATTTATGCATGTGATAACGTTTTCAGTTTTCTATATCATAATTAATTAACAATAATTAATTCTCATAGATATGAAAATATAAAAAATTCCTATTAACAAAATTTTTGGTTAAATTTTAAAAATTTCAATGAGAAAACTAGACCAAGGAGCAAAATATATAAACAAAACAATAAGTTTTATCTTAAATTAACGAATAGTAGATAAAACAATACAAATGCGTAATCATGAACCAATTTTGTTTTGAACACCTTCCACAGAAATAGTTTTTCGGAAGTTATTTTAAAATAAAAAAAAAATGCAGTGATTTTTAGTAGCAGAAACAGTCTTCGCGTTTGTGGTCACCGATTCTGTTCTCATTGATAAGCAATTTGTACTAAGAGACATAGTTCCTCCTGTATAAATGTAGTACAAATTTCTGTGCCCTGATCTATAAAGTGGCCATCGAACTTTACGTGTTAGCATTCACAGTCGGTGGTCGAATTACTAGTACATACGAGTCTCCGTTAATTTTAGAATTTTACCTTTGAATTTATCTTTTATTTAATTTTGTTAATGTTTTAAAGGCGCGTATTTACTTATTGTTAGTTCTTATAGTCTAACAGGTGTTAAAGAAATAATTGATTCTACATAGTACCATATATCATCGTTGAATTAAATTAAATATTCATCGAATAAGGACTTTCTAAAAATATTAAATGTCTTATTATTATACTTTCTATAATAGATTCAACCAATAAAGACAATAAATATGTAGGGAACCATTAAAAAAAATGGTTTCTGAAAATGTGGATGGTAGGCCGTCACAGCATTTTATCAATTTCAATAGAATTATTTGGTATAAGAAATTATTTATTATTTATTATTCATTCAAAGAAATTCGTACAGCACTTACAAATAAATTATAGAATTTTATTTAAATTCTAAATTGACAATAGTATATTTGTTGTGTATGTGTTTTTTTTTTGTATAATAGGACATCAATATATCTCTAGCATTAGCATTGGCCAGATTCTTACTTTTATAAATGCCTCTGGCTGGTTGTAACTTGACCTTCTCTCTACTATCTCCTATTACGAGGTTTTGTGGATTCAAAACGGCTTTTTTAGCTAATTGAAGAGGACGCGTTCCTCCCTCTATCACAACTAACTAAATAACTGGGACATAAATAATTATGTTTATACGGAATCACGGCTGAAGTGGGTTATAGATTTTACAAACTTAGCTATTGTGTTACTTTACAAAAAACTGTTTGAATAGAAAATAGGACTTTCAGAGTCTGCAGTTAGATGGCATCGTCTATGTATAATTCCATTTAGAAGTTCACTATTTAAATTAATTTTGATTATTTTTTTTTCTATTTACAAAAACAATCTAAAAGAAATATGTTATTATGTCTGCCATTTCTGTACATTGTAAAACTCATACTCGTTGTCTTTAAAGTGTAGTCTATTTTTAACTATGAATAATTTTAAATTAAAATAATTAAACAAATCGTACTTTTATAGCTATTTAAAAGTTAACTACACTTGCGCCACGAGTAACAATTAGCAATGAAAATATTTAAAACAAATATATATATATAAAAAAAAAACAAAATTATATACAATATAAATTTAAGTACAAATACATTAATTTATCTTTAAATAAAAACAAATAAATAATATAATATATAATAAAGTTGAAAGCCAACAGTCGCTAGAGAACAAATAAATAAATCACTCCGCAAAATAGATACCAAATTGAATCTTATGAATCCTAAAGAAAATGTTATTTCAACATCTAAGACCGCAATTAGCAAGCATTTTCTGAGATATTTTTAAAATTTTTAAATTTGTTTAAAATTATTTGTTGCGAAATTTTCATATTTTGCAATTGCTATTAATTGCATTATGATTTCAGATAAGCATGAGCGTTTTTTTCAAATACGGACTTCGAAATATGAAATTACAATAATTAAATATTTGAAATATTTTGTATTTTGCACTTACCTCAGTTTGAAATGTACAAAACAGGTGACACAAATACGGATGCTTCGTACCCAAGGCCAGAACTTTACGCTCTATTAGTGTCGAGTCCACATCATCATCTTCAAGGACGACGTCTTTTTTAAGACATTTCACCGCATAATAATATGTCGTATCACGTAATTCAGCCAAAAGCACCTGAATGGATTAGGAATAAATTATTTAGCGGATTCATTTTTGGCAAAAACAATATGCATCATTAAATAAATCATTAATAAAAAATAATTACTTTAACATAAAAATTATGTTTCTAAATGGGGTATATAATTAGACAATCCAATAAGTAGTATTATTCACCGCGATTCTTATACCATCTTACTCAGTTTCTTTAAATACCATTATATTTTTTTAAAATAAATAATAATTTTGAATACATTATATTCATTTTTTTGAACAATTATAGTATAATAATCCTCAGTCAGTATATAAAACTCATTCGGTCTTATTATTTGAAAGTAATTCAAATAAAATATTCCAATATATCATATTTACCTAAAGATTTTAGTCTACGCAAAAACGTATATTAATAAAATATTTAATTAGTTTTTTTTAAAGCTCAGTTAATTCTAACTCTACCATTTACAGATCCTGAAATATGGCCATTAAAAAATTAGTCTAAAAGACAAATTCTTAAAACTCTTCAAACTTCGTTTGTAAATCTAGTACACTTCACTTCTGTGTTTATTTCTAAAGATAAGGTTAATTAATTATTAAAGCCTATATTTCCGGAATGCGAGAAGAACAAAGGGGAAAAACTTATACTATATTAGTAAATATAGTAAATCTTGTATTATTAAAATATTGACTGATCTTATGTTTTCAATTTTGTGTACTCTTGATGATGGCTTGGCATCCCAAAGAATAAACATGTTGTGAAGTTTTTAAGTCGTTTTACGAATAGTCAACATAATTAGTCGATTATATTGATCGCACTGTGTATAAATTTTCAACTGAGTACTCATTTTGGTAAATTAGTTCCTCATTACTGATTCAAAAAATAATTACTGATTCAAAAAATAATTACTGATTCAAAACAAACTTCCTATATATATTATACACCATTTGCGTATGGGTCATTCTTTTACAAATGGAAAATATTTTAACAAAAATTGACCTTATCACCATTGATAAGGTCAAGTTTTGATGCAGTATTGAATGCAGTATTTGATGTGGTGGTTTTAACCAACCATATTTCTTGAAATATGATGAAAATGCAAGTGTTACTATCAATAGTAGTCAATGGTACCAAATGCCATGATTTAAGGAAACCATCGTTTTATTCAAGTATTAAGTTTAAACATAAATGGACTGTACTTGAACTTAATAGTGTACTTAGATAGGCCAGCATCGATTTCAGCTAGCATCGGGCACACAGGTATTTCGTGAGATATGCTTTCAAATGAAAAGTAGGGGAAATTTAGAGTTCCAGATTTCAGTTTCTTAGACGTACTTGTGGTTACACTTTACCAATAAAAAAAATGTTGTTGTAAAAATATTCTTCATTTGGTTAAACTTAGAGACGTTGTGGAGAGCATATTGCTTTTATTTTTTTGCAGAATACAATAATGATCTACCGTTTAACTTTTAGTAGGCACAGAAGACTTACTATTGTAATGGCATTAATGCAAAATTTATACTTAATGAAAAAAGCAAATTAGGTAGGTAGATTATACCGGTGGTCCCAAAGGATCCACTTAGGCTTATAAGCCTCTTGTGTTACCGTATAGTTAAAAACTCAAGGGTTAGAATCAATAAGTACCTTTGGAAAAGCTTATAATGCGATTCCGGGGGAGGGCTTGCAGTTCAGCATGTGCTGGGCAGAAACAGATCAAAAAACGGTGTTCCTTAGATATTTTATTTATAAAAAAAACTTAATTGATAATTTTATTTATATTGGAAATTGTTAAATTTTTAATAATACAGCTATTTCATTTTAAAATGCATTTACTTTGAGAAGTAATTCCTTGATCCAAGAAATGAAAATATCGTTCTTATTGAATATTAATCGATATACGAGGAGCAAAGAAAGTCAATTTTGGAAAAAAATATTTTATAAATATGAATCGTTTTCTTGTAATCGAACTCTGAAGTGACCTGCCTTTTGATTTTGTTCGACAAAAACGCTCAAATTTGTTAGGATGCGTAAGTATTAATAAATAAATTTGTGTGTGTTTTTTTTAAAGAAGTTATAGATGTCTTAAAAATATATTTAAATATTGTTTATGAGCTGAGGATAGATTAAGGGCTTTTTTTATTGAAGCTCTTTTTTAATTTTTTTTCACACTCTCAATAAATACCGAAAACGTAGTTCCAACCGATTTTCTTTTGGTTCTTTGGCTAAGCATTAATCTTCGGAAACGTCTGTACATAGCTTTGATATTTTCAATTACTTCAATTACTTTCAATTATTTTCAATTACTTAATTGTTTTAATTAAGGATTTGGAATTAAAATTTTACTTATTGGTTTAGTGGTGGGTAGTGTTTCTAACTCACCTTGCCAAAGCTACCTTTACCAAGAACAGCCAGAAAATGAAAATCTTCCACAGTATAATTCTTGAATCTTGGTATAACTGTTGCGGGTGCAGTGAATCGGCCAGACTTTTGAAACTGTGAATATGTATATGATGTTTCTATAAAATACCAAAAAAAAAAATACAAATAAAAACTGTGTACTTTTGATATAATAACAATTAAATTTTTGCATTCAAAGTGACCATTTCTTTCTAATAAACACCTGAAAGTATCGTATTATATAAATAAATATTTAAATAAACGCAATAACTATAAATAATATATTATATATAGTATATAATATGTACATAAAACTTTAATTTGAAACATTAAGATTTTATTATATTTTTACACAATTAATATTGGTGTGAATTAAAATATTGTTTCAGTTGAACTTATGACTATTTTAGAAAAATATGCTCTAAAATAAATAAATATTTTAAGGAAAGTGTAATACTTTTTTTTGGTTGGTTGTTATAATAAATCCTTAAGTATTATTTACCTAATAGTATTGTACCTTTAAATTGAAATGCGAGGGACTGAAAAAAATCATTTTAAGTGAAACCTTTTAAGGCCAGTTCATCTAGCTTTTAACTACATATACCTATTAGCAATGATTTTTATTCCAACTGTCCATGTAGCTGTTTTGTATGTATCTAAATATCGTTTAACAGTGAATTGTGCACAAATGATATTCAAGTGAATTTTTGTAGTATTATACTATGTTCAGACAGCCAAATTTCGTGTAAATGAAATTAAATTAAATTCGAACGTGTTCATACTTCCTTTTCAAGGTCCATATTTGGATCCAAGCCCACATTGAAAATGCATTGATCAAATTTGAAATTTTGGATTGATTCTTACTGTAAGCATTTTATAATTTAAAATTTTTAATTAAAAAAAAAGCATTTACTTATAATCATAATCAGTTTTCTATCATAATCAGCTTGACTTTGGAGTTTTTTATTAGTGCTTTGTAAGGATATTAATAATATTATTGGAAGCAAGTTCCTATTTAAAACAACAGAGAATATGTAAAGTTGGCTATAGACACAATATAAGTTTTATGTATCCTTGATTTGTAGTTCATATTACCGGAAGAATAAAAACATTTCTATATAGATGATATGATTCGTTATTGTTAGATCTCAAGTTTATGCAATTGCAATTTTTGTCTAATACCTAAAGAAAGCAGGACCTGGATTAAAACTTGTTTTGAAAAAATTAAATTTATTTATTATTAGTTACATTCAAATAGTTATATATAAATAGTTATATATAAAAAGTTATATTGTTATATTCAAATGGGTTTGTATTAAACGAAAATATTAAAACACATTAAATTAAAGTTAAGTGTGCACTTTCTGATTTGGCTCGATGTAGTCCATCTAGATCTGATGTAAAATCATTTTGAAACTGATTTAAAATAAAATGGAAATTAATTTATAAAAATTATAAAAAATTAATAGCTGTTAAATTGGTTTGTTATATGAAAAGCTTATTAGACCTACAAATGTGAAAAGATATATGTTTTATAATAATAACTTAACTCAAATATATATATATATATATAATTTTGCAAGTAATAGGTTCACATATATTAGTCAATTAAATAGGTTTTAATATAAAATATCATACCATCGTGGTCATCAGTTGCTTCGATTTTGTATGCAGGATTCGAACTTGGTGGTGTACTAGGAGAATCTCTAGCTTCTCGAGCACCTGTACATATTTTTATTGTTATAAGAATTAGTGCGCATAAATAAATTTCAATTTGTAAATAAAAAATTTATTGTCAATATCACAGACATTTTCAAAAACATTTCCATTGGAAAAATATATCTATAATATATAGTATATTGTTGAACTTGTTTATTTATAACATTTGCTAAATGCATGAATGCTTGTACTTGTGGAATGAATATATCAATTTAAAAGATAAATAAAATTTATTTTTGGGTAAAAAATATTGATCACGTGGTGGTGCCATCAGTCAAGCAATCAGTTATTTTCCTGTCAATAGTCTGATTATTTTTGTCTACATTTTTATAAATAAAATTCTAAGAAATTGAAAGTAATAAGACAAGGTTTCCTTTGAAAAATATTTTGATCTAATATTTTAAAAAATTTTTTGGCACATTTTTCATTAAGATCACTTTTTTATAAAAAATATATAAAAATTTAAATATTAAATGACCTTTAATGTTGATTTTCAAAATCTAATTTTATTCAAAATCCTAATTTTATTAATATTAACTATTTACAAAACTATTAAACGTTGAGATTTATTTTATTAGTAATTTGCTTTGCTATATTTGTATGTTTGTATATAAATATACTATACTCTGCCTCAAAACTATTTACTTATTTTTAAGATGTAAAAGAAAATTACTTATAAAAGCAATTTGCAGATCTAGAGAAAATTTCTTATTTATCTAATTTAAATATTATTTTGTTTGTTTTAGATAAACAAATTGAATTCCCTCGGGTACATCTGTATATCTCTACATTAGTACATATATGAAAACATTCTGTAAGTTTTGTTGAAAATTAAAAAATTAAAAAATTGAAAAATTTAAAAATTGAATTGAAATAAAATGGAAAAGATAAAAATAATAAACAAAACCCCTAAAAAATAGGAAATCGAATTGGAAAATGCATGTGATATGATGTTGTGGTGTTGTGATGGTGTGATGTTCAAGTTCCCAATTGCGCCGTTTGAATTCACGCGAAAAAGAACGTTTGTACTTGTAAATCAGATCTTCAGTTATATACGTTATAGATGTTCTTTTTTAATCGAATTCGTTGCGTGTATCTGTTTATCAACTTTTTGAAATCATATATTATTTTTACCTCTCTTCACGTAAGCCAAAGCTTCGACGATTAGTTTCTGATTAACGCCGCATAAATTGGCCGTCAAACGCTCGCATTTCTTGTGACAATTAACGTCACACTCTGCTCGAGTCGAAGAGGAATTTGGCGATGATGAGGACGATGGGGACGATGGAGACGAGGTGAAGAGCAGAGCACATCATCGTATCAATGATAAAAATAAGTTTTGGCAAAATAAAAATATATAAAAATATGTATATAAATTAAAACTTATTTGTTAATACACAATTTATTTAAATAGCATTTGTTTGATTTCAAAAATTATTAATTTAATTTAAAAAATATTCATTTGATACACGTCTTTATGTTCATAAAAAGTATATATCACATTTGTCTTGGACATATTTGAATGATATTTTATTTTTTATTAAATTTTTAAGAATTATTTTTTTTAATTACACAAATAACTAATTTTATTGTGTTTAATGCCAAAAAAAAATTAATTAAGACACACGTATATAATTTTTTGTATATTTAAAAGTAATAAATTCAATAAAATTATTTTTATTTACATTAAATCTATAATTTATATCAAGCTAAATGTCACTAGATAGTCAAATAAAATTAAAATTAGTTTTATGATTTTTAAATTTAATAGCTTTTGAAAGTTATTATTGATATTCACGGTCTCTCAAGAATATCAGTTTGCATGGAAATAATGAAATTTATAGCTGATAAATTGAAAGAAACGTATTCACAATGAAGAAACGAATTGCCGATGAAAATAATTTTACCTCTTGAGAAGTAAAGAACTCTACTTCCTAACGATAGAGTGACATTATCACTTTATTGCTAAAGTGATAATATCAAGAAAACTCACACTTTACTCATTCTAATAGCAACAACGATGTTGGCGTTATAATAAAGAAGAATAAAGTAGAAAAAAATGCTAAATTTTATAGTTATAGTTAAAAATCTAGTAAATATTTGAATAGCAACACAATATCTAGAATTATTCTAAATTATTTTTGGAACCACTCAAAACAACGTTATCTAGTCACAACGATACAATCATGAATTGGAATTTTTATTTGATCATCCTAATATAATCACAGTTATTAAAACAAATAAGTTCAGATGAGAAGGGCACATCATAAGAGCAGAACAAAATTACACCCCAAAACGCATCATGATTGGACAGTATGCAGGAAGTAGAAGCAGAGATTGTCTAAAACTAAGATAGATAGAGGTAGTTGATCAGGAACCAGAAGTTTTAGATTTGAGATGTTGGAGAGTGAAAACGAGAGTTCGAGTCGAATGGAGACGTATACTACATCAAGCAAAAACTCGTAAAGGGTTATCTAGCCAATGATGATGATGATTCTCAACCATTATTTAAGCTAAACTGAAACTTTCTTTATTCAATGATAGTAATATTATAGTTAATGCTAGGTCCGCAGACAGAAATAATTTTCAGAGAGAGTGATTTTATATAAAATATTAAACTGTCATATATGTCATACATGATGGGACATGTATGTATTTATATATAGTACTTCAGTATATAAGCATATATATGTACTTCAGGGTGAGGACTTGAAGTTATTTCTTCCGTTTGGCTATATCCTGCTAACTGAGCTATAGAGCAAATAAGTTAAAACTTTTTATTTTAATTAAAAAAATAATTAATCTCTTTAATTTAAAATAGCAGTAAAGTTGTCACACAGTGTGCAATTGGAATGCATATTTAACTTATGCATTAAGCTATTTCATTTTGGAATAGTTGAACTATTTGCATCTAAGATTCTTAGTGGTTGTACATTGTGATACCAATAATAGATTAAAGTAGTTATCAAGATTATCACTCTAACTTAGTTGTTAAGTTATAGACTAACTACTTATTATAAATATTGACTATTGTTATTAACAGCTGATTTAGAAGATGATATGAGAATAATATATAATCGCACAAATTAAGTTTTAAACTATCAATACGTAATCCCTGTATTTAATACTGACTTTTACTTGATTCTAGAACATGTAAAAATATCGCAAGTTTATGCTTAAGTATTTTTTTAAATATTTTTTTTAGCCAATCAAATAAATAATACTTCTTTGTCGAATTAGTTTGAATTTGTTATTATTTTAAAATTAAGAAATAAAAATAATTAAACTAATAACTAATTTTGATGTAAAATAAATAGTATATATATATAAAGAATGCGTATATTCTTATATATATAATTGTATTTAGTTAATAAAAAATTATTCTGCTAACAGTAAAAAACGACTTTATTTCAAAAATATTTTTATTTATCAAAATAATACAATTATATTATAATAATTATATTATTTTCTGTCATTTTTTGCTTCGAACTATTGCTGTTTTCTCGTAAAAATACATGACATTGTCCTTGAAAATCGAACTCCGCTACTTTTACAGGACGCAGGTCGTGCATTGAGTTCTTACCAATAAAATAAGTTAGAGATCAGAAAAAATAATACTTTAAGATTTATATAAAGACTTTATGGTGTATGCATAAAATTTTTTTTGTGTTATTAATTCAATGAATCACGTAGTCTATGTAATGATAGGTGAGGCACAACACTTCTCTTCCTTTGGACTATTTACGGTACCATAATTGCAAATAACTAGAAGAGATTTACAATAATTTTTGTGATAAATATAACTAAAAATGACCTTATAACACCATTTATTACCCTATAATCTTTAACCTACCCTATATCCTTTAATCTCCCTAAAGTATAACTCCTTTTTGTTTGGTAGAATTTTGACCTATTAAATTAAGGATTTATAATTTAAATTTATGAATTTAATTATAAATTCATGCTGTAATTAAAAACAAATATTATTTAGTATTTTTTTGCAAATGCTATGATTGCAAATCAATTAATTAAATCTTTTTGTCTTTTCTGATGTCTGAATATCGTTTATTAAGAGATAACTAACGCTTTTTGAAAGTTACAGATGATTTATATATTCAATGTACATTTACATATATTACATAAACCTATTTTTACCAGATATTTTATATGAATCTTACCAGATATAGTCAATCCAATTCGCTTAATGTTGATATGATATATTTGTATTTATACGAATAATAAAGTCACTGTCTAAACTATAATACGATTATTAAAACCGGAGATAATAGATTGCCGACAATAAGCTAGATAAATAGATTAGCAAATCAATCTCATTATATTAAATCGGTTAATACTTGTATTCTCCTTTACTGCGTTTAATATATCTAGTTGTATTTGATAAACATGCGACATCGTGAACCTTGTTAAGTTCTTAAAAGTTTTCTATAGTTATTTAATATGATTTATGTAGAAATACTTAATTTAACTTGTATTTCAATACAATAAATCCGTATAAATTTATGGATTATATGTTCGCAATTACCTCTGAAATAACTCTAAATTTTCTGATCTGCAGAATTAAATACATTTTTCATGCAAAATCTCTACAAAAGCATATCAATCATTTATATATTATATAAATATTATACTCTTATACATTATATAAATGCAAAATCAAGGAAGTGAAATGAAATTCTTGATTCAAATTCTTGATTTTTACACACTTGAGATGTGTTTAACCCCCACAAAAAATGAACTAATTAATGACAAATGACGCGCAAATTAAACCTGGGTTAAGAAAACCATTCCTTCTTAAGTGGGTTCTTTACATGCTGGACTCCCGGTACTTTTTGAGCTTTTTACGAGCTTTGTGGACTCGTAAAGTTCTATTATTTTTGTCTGTAATAGTGCACGAGCAAAGCAAAATGATTGTGTTTGCGAGAAGTGAAGGATATAGTTCAATTTTCATCGTTCAAATGGAATAAATATTTGACTGATTTGCTAACTTTTCCAAACAAATCTAATGTACTATATTTTACGTGGGATGCATTACGTATTGGAAATTAGAAGAACCTTAAGTAGAGCGTACCACACAATGGTTGAGGAATATTTCTTATAAATTTTAATTTATAACAATAATATTATTAAATGTATCAATTATTAATTTAATTTAAATTAATGTAGTCATAATTACTTACTACTTGGCAATTAATTTATTTCTATCGATTTTAAATCTTTCTATGAGTTGTTATTTTATTTTTAGGTATTGTTTAAATTTTATCTAAAATGATAATCAATCTCATAAATGACTTTGGCTCTTGACGCAAGTATTAAATTTAAAAAATGTTAAATAATTTTTATATATAAATTTTAATGTGATTACTTTCATTTATTTTCAAAAGTTTGATCTTTGTTTTGCGTATTTATTCAAAAATATATATATATTTTGGCTATTTTCGTCAACTTAGAAGGGTGTTCATTTTGATCTTATATAAATATAAAACGATGCATAAATATGTTTATAATTATTTATTTTTAAATAAAAATAAACAATGTCTGGGATAAAATTGTCTAGTCTTGTGATAAAGAAAACGTAACTTTTAACTATAATTCTGACACAAAAGTTCTTAAAGTTATTATTTTACAACTTTTTCAATTAAATTTTATTGAGGTGTGCTTTATCGTATTATAAATGTATATAAAAAAATTCCTTCAAATATTTCAAAAAATATGTAAATATTATTAATCATACTAACATTATTTTTGATATGACTAATACTAACTAACTAAAATAATTTTTAGCTGAATTATTATTTTATTAAAGATTGATAGAGGGAAGCGAAAAAATAATGTTATAATATTTTACTTAGAAGGTCCCATTAGGACGTTGCGACCAAACATTGCCGTATTTATATTAATTAATACAATATAACCACTGAATTTATTTATTTAATTTATTTATTGTTTTCACTGCTTTGTCATTAGCAATTAAGTAGACTCTGAAAGGTTGTTGGATTGTATTGGATCAATGAGCTTAGATCGTTAAATATTGTATAAAGATGTAGTTTATATAACTAGTATGATTAGGGAATTGTCTTCTACGTTTGTGTTTCTTTAATACGAGACACATAATATAGTTATATACGTGTATACATATTTACGGTATGAGTTTAAGAGAAAAATAGAAAATTTATAGAAGCAACAAGCCATGATATGAACATGAGGTTTCAAACGGATATAACCGTTTCGCAACACAATATTAGCAATCTTTCATTGATCCCTTAGTATAATGGGGTCATCTATTTGTTTGGTTAATTTGTTCGGTAAGCAGTAAAAGTATTGTTTCTTCTCGAACCGTCTCAGATGATGGGTGCATCCATATTGAGTTAACACTAATTTTCGAAGTAATGTATGTTTAACTATTAACAGTTTGAAGTTCATAATCTTCTACTTTTGTATTGCTTTGTTTTGGGATATATAATAGAATTTTATTTACGGCAAGACTTTAAGAGAAACCTGAATTTATAAGAAACAACAAGCTGTGCTAAAAGCGTGTACTTTTATATGGATGTCTCCGTCTTGTAACACAATACCAGCAATCTTTCATTGATCCCTTAGTATAATAGAGTCAACGATTAGTTGATTTCTTCAGTAACTAGTAAGAATGTTTAGTGCAACTAGTGAGTTGATATGTATTAGAATACTAACAATTGAAGTTTATTAAAGTGTCTTTTATTGTCAAACTCGATATTTTAAGGTAAAGGATTAAAGGAAAAAATGGCTGTTTTAAGACAATTTTTTTCAGAAAATATTATTTATGTTAACATGTTTAAAATATTTTTTTTAGGTTTCGCGTATAACACTTCTAAGATATAATTTTTGTTATCATTTTTTAATTTATTTGTGTTAAAAAATATATCTATATCATTTTTGGTTTACTTGGAATAATTAAAAAAAATAAAATAAAATATAATATTCAAGAAGTATTAAATAGAAAAAATGGAATGAAAGAATTCTTTACACAATATGCGAATATTCGAATCTGAGGTCTTGTAAGTGGGACATTTTCAACGATTAGTTTAATTACTTTAGTAAATTATATGAGTATTTTACTAATTACTTATTACTTTATTTTATTTAATTACCTTAGTAAATGATATGAGTATTTTATACTTATATGTTCTTTTTAATTAAATAGATGAGGTTTACAATATCATTTTAAAATTTTGTTCAAATTAAAAATTAATGAGGGTCTGAAATTTAGGTAATGATTTTTGATTTTTATTTTAATTTAATTTAAGATGTTATGATGTTGTATCATCTACATTTTGCTTTAATAAACAAGAGATGTGGGACTTCTTCATATATCTTCAACCGTAGTAAGTTCTGGGGGACTTTTTAGTCTAGTTAAATAATTGATATGTTTTGACTGACCCCATTGCTTGACCAATTACTGCGTTCCAATTAATCAGTACATAAACGGATTCATCATACCTTAAAAAAATCAAAGTTCGGTTGGCAATAAGAGACTTCGTTGATGTTATTGACATTTCCATTCATTTTAATAGAAGTTTTGTCGGCCATTGCATCCAAAAAGTTAAAAATATATTAAAAAGTAAAAATACATTATATATTATATTCAATAGTCCATTCTGGTGCCTATTCGTTAAATCTTTAACTATTGTAAATAATAAATAAGTAGTCAATGACAGAATTTTATAGCTCGTCAAACTGAATAATCGCTGAACTGGGTATATCTTATAACAGGTGTTTTTTTAGCCTCATCAGAATTATTGATATCGATATTAATAACTATACTAATCGTTTGCGTTACATTTTTGCTGATTGGGTTGATTTGAAATGGCTTAGTCATGTCGGGAGAATGGATGAAGACGCTCCGGCGAAAAAGGTGTTTGAAGCAGTAGTTGGCGGAAGAAGACGTAGAGGTAGACCGTGTCTCCGGTGGAGTGATCAAGTTGAGGGAGCACGAACTGGACTTGATATACGAGACTGGAGAAGGCGCGCAGGCGGCAGAGGCGCCCGGGGAGACATGCTGCGTCAGGCCGAAACTCGCTAACGGGTTGTTATGGTTTATTTGAAACTGGTCGAAGAAGAGCCTTATTGAAAAATTGTGTTTAGTGATAAAACACATTTCTGATTAAATGGCTATGTCAATAAGCAAAATTGTCATATATGGAGCGAAGATAATCCTCAAGCCGTTAACGAATCACTGTTACATCACCAAACCTTATTTCTTTTAAAATGAGGAAGGAGCTGCCGTTACGTGAATAGTAAGTGCTATCGAGCCATGCTGACTAAATTTTTGTTTCCAAAAAATATTCATTTAAATATCGGTGACATTTGGATCTAACTTGTTGACGCAATTTGTCATACAGCGTGCTTAACAAACGATTTTGTGTGAAATCAATTTGACAACAACTTTTATATCAGAAATAGTCCTGTTAACTGGCCCATCATTATTGCAGTTTAACGCCTCTCGATTACTTCTTATGGGGCTATGTAAGTTATTTGTTTATGCCGACAAACCAGCAAACCAGCGACTCTTGAAGCTTTATAAGCTGAGTTCATGCCACCATTGACGTCATACGACATTTATTGCAAAAAATAGTCAAATATTGTACTTGTTGAATGGATGATCTAACTCGTATGCCGGAAGTTATATAATATAAATATTATATAAATACAAATGCCATGAAATTACCTACCCGATTATAATAAAAAAATTTTATTCAAAAAATATTTGTGGAATGTTTTTGCAATTTGAAAAATATTCTCATTTCAAGTTCTCATGCAGCGAAAAAAACCAATATTAGATGACCCGATATTAGACGACTACTGTATAATGAAAAACGTAAGAAGCGAAGGAGATGAGAAGGAGAATTTTTTCAGAACTACATATATAAAATTATTTAAAATAAAGGAATCTGTATTATCTTTTAATATATTCTTAAAAATGTCTCTACATATATATATAGCAATATATAGTTTGTTTTTAATCAATAAATCTCCTCAATTTCAAAGGATTATTGATTATAAATATTTTATAAATACTGACAAAATTGAAAATAATCGATGAACAGTAATAAGTCATACAATCAATTTTTTGCTATAATGTTTCTTAGTTTAAACATTCGAATATTTTGAAAATATCCGCTTTGGCAACAATTTTTACTTGCACAATGTAAAGTACAGAACTGCATTGCAGTTCGATATAAATAAATCGAAGGACCTTGATATTTGCATTATCAATTAGCGTGCGATGAGTCGACTAATTGCGATCAAGTGTGTTGAAATCAATTAAAAAAGATTTATAATTAAGCGGCATAAACTTTTGAAAGGCATGCAAAAGACTCAATATTGGATGTTTCAATAAATTTGCATTCTGCTCTATATTTCAAGAAGTTCAATGACTTCTGGAACATACACGTACATATAAAATCGAATATGAAATCCATGTGTTGCTGAATTTTATTTAAACATTTTTAGAAATGCCATAAAATTGTCATTTATAATCGTAAAGTTTGTGGCACGCGCAATTTGTTTCACATACGCGGCGTTGTCCATTAAAAATTTTTGTAGTGAGTATTGTGCGATGCTGTTTTTATAGATCTATCTATAAAATTTATAAGTATTTGCACTTATAAAAACAATTCTTCAAGCAAGTGTTGTAAGATAATTTAAAAATATTTATCGGATTCATACCGCAGCGAGCAGAAAATAAACACCTTACACAAATTGAAATATTATGTATAAAAATAATGTGCATTCACACAAGAAAGTAGCATGCGATATTTTTATAGCATGCTTCAAAATAATTTTGTACTCGAACAATGTCAAGAATTATTGCATGCAATCAGTTTTTTGTGCAAAAAATTTATCTGAAAAATATGTTTCTGCTTATTACTTTCTGCCGCAGATTTTTGGCTTTAATCCATAAACTTATTTATTTGACACGGTCAATAAATGTATGTATGTGCAATATTCATTGTTTTTACTTGAATTATTCGATTTAATTGGAATATTTCAATTAAAGAGCAGAAATCGTACGATTTATTATGCATCCTTGCAATTAAAAGTTGAATTCTCAAAAACACCAAAGATGATTTTATAATTTCTTCAATTCGTTATTATTTTCTTTTTATTTTATTATATTGATAATTTTTTTATTTCAATTTTTCTATTCGTGGCAATTTTAAATGTCGTCCGAAACGTTTCTATACAGTTTGTGTATATATCTATTATAGCTCTAGTGCTTTATCCGTATCTTTGATGATTCTCGTGCGCGGATCGGATCGCTCAATAAAATTGGCAAATTTTTAAATGTGTGGGCAATATTGTTTGGGTTTTGCTAAAACGTAAGCATTTTGTACATTAATCTGTTTCTTATAGTTTCGGTATATTAAATGTTTCAGATGTATTATTATATATTTTTTTTTATATATTTTACGTTCATATGTGCTGTTTGTAAACAAAAACATTAAATATGCCATGTGTACTTTAGTATTAAATATTGTCATGAAATTGTTGTCAAATTAATCTTTCAGGGACCGTAATCTATATATCCGCAAACATTATCTTACGTATATACTATACTATGCACTATCAACTGTCGATTTAATTGCTTTAAGATCTAGTATAATACAATACTTCCAACCACTTTTCAAACACAACAACCTTAACGCGAAGAACAGAAAGCTGATCTATAGCCAGATAATTATACCAGCACTGTTTTAAGGGTGTATCGCGTACAGCAAAGCTGCCGACTGTACTATCCAAAAGCTACAAGTTGCTCAAAGTCAGGCTCTCTGAAGATTCTTTAAAGTGCCATGGTACATCCACACCAATGACATGCTAAGAGACCTTAGAATAGATTCGGTCAAAAAGTACATAAGGGGCAGAGCGCTAAAGCTATATGCGAACACCGATAAGCTGCCCTACTTAGCAATATCTAGTATCAGACTGTTCACTAACCGCACTGGGCGGTACGCAGATCTTAGATTAGTTATTGAATAATCACGAAATTTATGAGGAACACGCAAATTAGTCAGTGCGATAGGTGGGACTCTGCAGAAACACCCCAGCTATATATATTACTAATTACATATTACTTATAAATATTTATAACTATGGTAATTTAACTTAACTCATCATGGAATTTTTTTCTCAAAATGTGTAAATATAGTCTATATTTTATAGCCGACTCTTAAGCAACTTTGTGGTGTTCGTAGTTGTAGTATTCGTTGTGGTCACTTATTAAGACTATTAATATTTATTTTATTTTAAATAATAATTTCCTGATATTATTATGATATATTTGTTCTAATTTGTTCACATACTTAATATTAAAAAATATTTAGTTCTCTTTAATTTTCTGAGATTTTTAAATCGCCACTAACGGGTTAACATTAAATTTTTTTGCGTTAATATACACACGAGTTTTATGTACACAAATTTGTTAATTTATATATTTTTGAAATAGCAAAACAGAGTATTTAATTTTATAGCATTTTTTTTGCAATATAGTATATGTTTTGTATAAAATAATATCTATACTAATTAAAACTTGTTGAAATTTTTATTGTATAATAAAGAATTATAGCAAAAAATGGTCACTGTTTCGTCTCCGTGAATGAATTTCAAAACTTACCTAACATCTTTTTGGGGCTTGAAGGCGCAGTACCACCTTCAAAGCCAGAATCATTACTGCAGGTGCTCATGCGGATGATTGCAGAATTTTCTTTTGATGTATTGCTTCCGCTATCACCTGTCAGTGATGTCATACCGGAAGGATTTAAATCATCCTCATACTCTTCGGATGTGGTGCACTCTTCACTATCTTCGGTTTCATCGGTGGAGCCACTTTCATCACTATCATCACTATCATCGTCCGGATAGACAATTTTTTCGCGTTTCCACAACGGACGCGGTGTGGCAACAAGCGGATAACGTGGTGCTTCATCTTTCACGTAACACTTATTTGTGGGATCGATTTTTATTTTTTTCTGCGGATCGAAACGCGCTTTTTCTTCTTTTTCCTTTTTTCGACGTTGTCTTAGTTTCTTTTTCATGCTTTCACTTAAATTTTCACAACCGTCCGCACTGGAATAATCGAATGAACTGTCGTCGTCGCTATTTCCCGCGGATGAAGGTATATAATCCTCTAGATCGGCGTCGACGTCGTGTAAACACTGTGCCAAATTCGATACTGTTGCGAACTTTGATAAATTGTTGCTGGCGCAAGTGTTGCCGTTGTTGCTGCTGTTGGTGGTGTTGCCTTTGCTGCTCTTGTCAGTCTCATTGATAGCGACAGCAGCTGTTGTAGCCGCCGTTGTCGTGATCGTGATCGTAGTCGTGGTCGTAGTAGTAGTCGTAGCCTCAGTCAGCGTTTGTTTTGTTGGTATTGTGGTTGCTGAAGTCTTTGTTTTCTTCTTGGGCGATATTGTAGTAATTGCCTTCGCTGTACTGGCACTTGTTGTCGGGTTTGTTGTGGTTTTCGTCGGTGACGCAGTTTTGTTTTTCGTTGGTGACGTGGTGATTTTCGCTGGTGCAACCGAAATGAAGTGATCGGCATTTATTGCTGCCGTGGGTGATGTTTTGACATTGGCAGCTGTTGTAGGTGATTTCTTAATTATTTTACCGGCAACTTTTGCCTTTGTTGCTGGTATTTTCGATTTATCACTCGAATTTTGGGTATCAATGGATTTCAGTTGTTGTTTCGATTCTGCTGATTTATTCGTTTTCGTTTCCTGTTGTTTTGTTGCAATAGATTTATTTCCTTCTGTTGTTGTACATGAGTTACTGCTGGTTGTGCTTGTATCTTTTGCTGCTGTCGTTACTGCTGCAGTTGTTGTTTTCGTTGCTGTCGTTGCTGTCGTTGTTGTTGCCAATTTTGCATTTTTGGCTAAAGTATTTGCATTATTAACAGCCGTTTTCTCTCTGATATTTTCTGTTGTGAATTTGTTTTGTGGTTCAGGTGACTTGGCTACTTGCCCGATGTTTATTTTCGGTCCCGACGATGTTGTAGACAATTCAATTGTTTCAGCTTCTGTTGGTTGTGTGTTTGTTGTCGTTACTTTCTGTTTATCAATTTTGTTAGTCGGCTTTTCGGACACGGCCTGTGCTACGGGTTTGGTAGGTGTGTTTTCCGGTTTTGTGTCTTCCTTCGACTCTTTTTGTTTAACCAATTTTGAAGCTGGAACTTCTGAGCTATTATCTTTTGTTTTGTCCTCAGTAGGTTGTTTCTGACTTGTTTCAATTGGCTGTGAACTAAATTTGAACTGTTCACTATCGTTTGAAGTTTTGCTTTCTGTTTCTTTAGGAGTTTCTTCAAGTGTTTCAAAATTCTGCCAATGGTTGTCATATAAATTTTTCTTACGATTAGTCATATAAAGTGTTTCCCGTGAACCAATTTGAGACCAAAAGTCTTCACCACTTTCAGATTTTTGTATACCCTTCCTAATTGGTTTCGGAGTAGCCACTTTCGGTTCATTTTCATCAACATGTAGAGATTGTGATTTTTCCAAAATACTTGCAGAAGACTTTGCAGTTGATTCTACTGCAGAATCAAGAGATTTGGTTGGTTTTAAATTAGTGGGCTTTGTAGATGTAACAGCTGTTGTTTCTTTTCCTTGTGCTGGCTTTTTTAAAGTAGTTATATTCAAAGTCTTTGCATTACTTAAAGCTAAGTTAACCTCTTCCGCGTTTACTGATAGTGGCTTTTTCAAATCTCTTAGATCGGCATTTGTAGTTTTTGCTATTGACACATCAGCAGCAGTCGGTGCTTCCAAAACTGTTGGTATGGCTTTTGTTGCAGAAGTAGTTGTTTCCATAACTTTTGTAATTTCAATTCTTGCTTGCCTTCCTTTTGTTGGCTCCTTCAACTTGGTTACGTTCAAAGCCTTTGCAGGGCTTATTGTAGGGTTTTGGTCGTCTACAATTAACGATTGTGATTTTTCTAGAACCTTTTTTGTTTGTGAAGTGTCCTTTTTGTTTAAGTTGGCATCTAAGGAAATCGAAGACGTCAGTATAGCTTTTGTTGCTTTCACATCTTGCTTCACTTGCTTTGAGTCAACTTCATCAAGTTTTGTCTCAACTTTAGTTTTCATATTTGTTTCTTTTAATGATGGAAGAACTTGTTGTTTGCTATCTTCTCTTAATTGACTTTTCTTTTCTTTAGGGCTTTCTATAGAAACTTCTTCTTTTATTATATTTTTGCTTAAAGGTAAACTTTTAAGAGTAACCGATTTTACTTCCTCTTCTTCATTTTGTTTAACTGTTTTTGTATCAAATGTAAATATTTCCGCTTCACAATTTGAGGGTTTAGCTTTTTTGATGAGAGGTGAAGTCTTGGCCTTTGGTAAGGATTGTAAAAATCCCTCTGGTAAACTAATCTCTTTATTATTTGAAATTTTTTTAACGCTCTTTCTTTTTGGTAATTTAAATATTTTGTGTATTTCATGATGTTCCTCTACAGCATCCACGTTAAATGTAAACTTCGGTGTTGGGTTTGGGTTCTTGTTCGAGGGTGTGTTGATGTCTTCTTCTTGCTCTTGTGAAATGGGAGCCAATGGAGAATTTTCAATTTCGACAATAGCTGTTATCTTGTGTTTTATTTTTTTGCTCTTTTTCGATTTGCGTTTATTACCCGATTGTCGATGTGACGCTGTCTCATCATTTAAATGTTCTTGACTATCTTGTCTTTGTAAGTGAATCAACTGAAAGCTGCCTGAGGCTGATTTCTGTAATTGATTTATAATTTCTTGTTCTTGTTCCAGTATTATAGAAGCACGTCTTCTCAGTTCACCTGCATTAAGATCATCATCAATTTTATCTGAGGATATGTCTTCACATATATCGTGAAAAGTAGGACATTTTGGTATGCTTAATCGACGTATACTATTATCTATGGGATCGACTTCCACAATCATTTCATTAATAACATCTTGCAGTTCAGCATCAATACGCTTGTGGGCTAAGTCAAGTGGCTCATTCGGTTTTGCTTCCTGTATTAAATACCTCTCACGCATAAGTTCACCTGGAGATTTTTTGATAGGATAGGTAGGAATTGCTGCTAAATCATCTGCGAGTTTTTGACGCCAACTTAATTTTTCTTCGTTAGTGTCGCTTGTCTCTTTAAGCTTCTTTTCCTTGAGCTCCGGAGTATGTTCCTTAGAGTTTTTCGGAGTTCTTTTTGCTGCACGATCTCTGCTTCGTGAGCGTATTGTCGATAAACGTACAACTGCTCGATCACGTTTGATGGTAGAACGCGCTGGACGTTGTTCCTCTGCCAGTACTGCATTTGAGTTATTTGTACTTTCTACACTCTGTTTATTATTCTCTGAGTTAATAGTTGATTTTATCGCTTCTTCTCTTTTGTGCGCCTCCTCTTTCTCCTTATGCTTGTCATACCGTGAGTAGGACACATCAATATCAGCAGTGTTGATCTGTATTGGTCGTGGAGGTATATATTTTGACGTTAGACTGGTTGTTGTTGTGGGTTTGTAGTCAGTAAACTTTGGCGATTGTATGCGTGTCAGTGGCAAGAGGGTTGTGTGACGAGGGTTGCTCATCAATGTAGATGTCTCTGTTATGGTTGATAGTTTTGGCTGATATCGCGATGAGAGATTATGTGAAGTATAACTAGAAGTACGTGGCGGTGTTAAAGGCACAATATAGCTACCGCTATAATTTCGATTAAAAGTGGAGGTATAAGGTCCATAAGCACCACTTCCATGTGAGCTCGTTGAACTTGTATAATGACCAGGAGTATAATACGGCGAAAAGAGTTGACTACTGCCGCCGCTGTAGTAAAAATTGGAGTCAGAATAGAGAGGCATTTTCAGAAATTTTTTTCTTTTGATTTGTTTTTATATTTATAATATGTGCTCTATATATTATGGTTGTTATTGTTGTATCAATTACTTAAAAAGCACTTAAGAATTTGTACTAATCTACTGATATATTTATAGGTGTTTCTCACAGTTTTTACGGATTTTTTTTATTTCTTTTAATAAATAAAAAGTGTTTGTATTTGCAGTATAACAAATTGTTTTAAAAATAGTGCAAATATTCACTTGCAAATACTTTTAGGTTTTATTTTTAAGTTGATTTTATTTTTGTATTTTATAATATTTTGAGCGAATTTTGAATTCGTTTTTAGATAAAAATGTTCACTACAAATTGAAGCTTTGTAAAATTTGTTTTTATTTTATTCAATTTTTATTTTTAAATTTTTACCACTGGTACTGAAACACAGCACTTTTTCTATGTACAATTTTAAATTAGTCACTTGCCACACTGTTTCAGAATTTTTGTCACCGCGTCGCTATCTTTCGAGTATTTTTGTGTAGATTTTTATTTGGCGCGTGACGACCAATTTTACGCACCCATTTGACTCACGAGAACCCGTCGATCTACGATCTACGATCTACGAATTACGAATTACGAATACGTCTTAAAGTGTCTAAAAATTTGGTGTCTCATTTTTTAGTTTTATTTTACTTTTAATTTATTTTATATTAAATTCTTTATTTAAATTATTAATTTTTTTTTGCATTCACTTTGATATTTTTTATGTTCTAAAAATATTTAAGATTTATTTTATTTTATTAATAATTTGGTTTTTAATTTTGAAGGTTGAAAATTTTGTATTCCGATAATATTATAGTGATTCTCGTTTTTTAATAACAAAGGCGATTTATTATTATTATTAATAAATATTTTGAAGGTTTACAACTCAAATTAATATTTCGTTAAATTATTAATTTTCTTTTTTTATTTATTTTAATTTTTATAAAAATGGAAATTTTATAATTCTGAGTAGAAATAACTTTCTAATAAATAATTTTTTTATTAAAATATAATAGTATTTAAAAGCATCTTTTAGTTTAAAGTTAAAATCTGGGATATGGCACGGCTAACGTCGAGTCTATTGTGTTGCTTTCTGGACTTAGAGTATGTTTCTAAGCCCTGTTGTTTCGATAGAGATTAGTACAGAACCTACTTTACAGAGTTTAAACCTACTTTGACTTTAAGATAATAGTCTATTCTTTAAATTATAAATGTTATACTTATTAAAATTAATTAAAAACTAAATAAAAACAATTTTTCAAGTAGCAAATGAGCCTAAGTTTAAGGTGCATTCGTATCTCTCTCAGTTCCCACTCAATGTCATATATGACTTTATAAATGAGGTCATATAAGAACTATACTAAATCTATTATCAAAATATAACTCAAACTATGTTGCTCATAACGTAGAAACGGCAATATCGTCATAAGTTAGTGATGTTTTTCTTGATATGAATTGAAATCGATTTATATCTTCATAATTATAAATTTGCATAGAGTGTAAAGTTGAGTTGTATGTGAGATCTCATGATATCCATCTACTATAGTAGGTCTTATGATCTTAATTTACTGATCTACACAGAAAGATCTTTTATCTTTATTAGATAGATCCAAGGAAGTACTTGTGGTTAAAATTATGATTAAAAAATAATTAAATGAAATTTACAGAATATTTGTAGAACAAAAAAATACGCTAGAAGAGAGAAAAGGAAATATTTAAGAATCGCAAGTCCATTTAAAATAAGTTTTGCATATGTACTCAAACTATTGAATAAGACCTAAGTGAACCTAATAGAAGAATTAAAATTGTTCCATAAATTACTATAAAATTATTTTAATATTTCTATTTAAATAATGAACTCAGGGTTGTTACAATTTAATTAGGGTTGAGTCACATAATAAATAAAGAATCAATTCTACAAAATGAGATGGAAGTGGATTCTAATTTACTCAATAATAACTTTGATATAAAAGTGTCTTCTTATACACACAAATTTTTCAAAACAATATTTACCCTAGGATCAACACTATAGAAATATGATATTCATTATAATATTATAGTTCTTTCTGTGTAAACTTAAGACATATTAGAAAATTTAACTTATATATAGGTAGTGATAATCAGAAGAAGTAGTTATGTGAATACAAAAAGGTTTGGCAAAATATAGAAGATAGTTGTTGAAAATGATGAATGATGAGGATGAAGGAATTGCTAATATGCGAAGGAACTGTAATTTGTGAAGTATTTCTTCATCAGTAGGTAAATCACTTTTAATCGAAATATAGTGCATACTTAGAAGTATTTAAAAATCCGGCATAGGCACTATAATTAAATATCTGTAACTTTATGGAACCAAAGAACAACGTAACTTAAGAAACGTAATCGCGTAAGTACTCTAGGTGGTTCTATACGAAGGAAATAGATGCAATACTGTTAATCCAAACACGTAAACCATCTATAGAGTAAGCATTATAAGCTGTCTGAAATAGTTATTCAAGTAATTATTATTGTTAACTATACTTCATATTCCCAAGAAATTAGAAATTATTTATGTTTTTAAATAAATACGAGTATATTATGTTTTTCCTAGCAAAAGAGGACGAAACTGTCAATATGACATTTTATGAAGGATTTTTATAACATATAAGTACATATGTATATAATTGCATTATTATTTATTAACTATATATTACACATTATGCAATTATAATTAATTATAATAATTAATTGTTAATAACTACTTTATTGAATTATGTGTAATAATTAAATGCACTTATATATTCCTATATAATAATGAGATTATTATAGAATTTTTATATTTTTTGGTGTTCAAGTAATTTTAAACACAAACTAAAGCAAAATAATGTAAAATATTTTATGAAAATTGTTTTTTTTATTTAATTATTTCAACAAAGTTTTGAGAAATTAAGAATTTAAATCAAACTTTCACTTCTTTGGAAGGAAATATCATTAAATCCTTTAAAGATTTGGATTTGTTATGATCCAAAATATCTTTAAAGCCTAGGTTTATTAAAAAAATTTTATATTTTCTTTGTAACATTAATATTTTTAAATCATATAATTTATTCTTATATAAAAATAAGAAAAATTATTATTATAAAAATTATTTAGATATGTGTGCTTCTAACCACATTACCATGTTCTGGTTTCGCTATTTATTATAATTAATTTTCTATATTTTAAAATTAATAATTTTTTAACTTTCGAATTTTCGAAATTATTTTTAATATTTTTCTCGATTTTATTAACAAATTAATTTTTTTGTTTTAATAAACCATAATGTATATGATAAGTTAATTTACCATTTTGTAAGTTAAAGAATATGTACCGAATTTGATTATTATTATTTGATTATTTGATTCTTATAAAATCATTTATTATTATTTTGTTATCAAACTTCATATAATAATAAATCATTTTTATTAAGTTGATTAAAAATTATGTTTCATTACATAAATGCTCCATTTATCATCTCACGCCTTACACCCTACACCTCTCATCTCTTCAAATCCCAAAAACGTTTAAAAACTAATATTGAAAATTCATGAAAAACACATTAAAATTAATGGTTCCAAAAATTGATTTCGAACCAAACACCGTATATCGTTTTAAAAATAATTTTTAAATTATAAATTTCTTTTAATATTGCAAATATCTGAGATAAAATAAAATATTGCAAAAAATATGACGTAAGACTTTTGGTGAATTCTAGAATTCTTTAGTCTTCAATCTCAGAATATTCGATTAGAACCACAGGCAGAGAGTTTAGCTCAGAATTTATAAAATTTCCATTATATCTTCAACTTAAAACCCACTTTGAAACTGGTTCTGTGATCAATAGTATTGAATCACAGAATTTTGAAAGGCAGAATAAAAAATTTCCATAAAGAGCGAAGCCGGACCGAACCGATCTGAACCGAACCGTTGTTCAGGAAACCACCGCAACAACTAAGACCGCTTGAGATTTTTTCTGTACGCCGTTGTGCTCGAGACTGATGCGGAAAAATTACGAGTATGTAGAAGTTGTATTTGTAAAATTAAAAATTTTCTTCAGTGAGGGAAATGAGGAAAATTGTGCCTCTTCGGACGCAAAACGGCTGAGATCAGCGCGAAAGGCAAATAAACGCTTTCTGGGGCAAGTGTGATCTTGTGTGTGCTCGTAGGCATGTTCTCGAGTCAAGTTGTTTTTGCAATGAGAAAAGCGGAAAAATTATTTTCTTTTCGATATTCTGCAGAAGAAGAATGATCAGCATTTTTGCACAAGTAGTTGCTGTCAGAAGCACGCAAAAACACCTCAGAGCCTCAACAAAATTTTATGTTTTTGCGTTCTGAGAATTCAGTCAACTCAAGCATTTATTAAGTGTAAAAATTTCAATCGAAAAATGTTATGAGATTTTTTAGAAATCCAAAGAATAGAAGCAAATAATTCACATATAAACCAAAATGAGCACAGATTGTAAAAATTTACTCGAAAACTGATTTTTTGCACCTTCGTTTCTTTCCTTGGCAGTGCACAAATCATAATTTCTCAAAAATATTTTAATTTAAGAAATTTAAAAATGTTTTCTAAATTTTCTAAATTCTACAATTTTTTATTTTTAGATCTTAGATTCGCTGTTTCGAAACGAAGCTGCGACGTACGTCAAACTCATTGCGTGACACTCAAATTCGTTGTCACTTGATGACGTTTACATCGCATGTCGCGCCGAGTTTTCTTCTTATTTTGATTTTTTTTTCATTTCTAAAATAAATTTTTCATTATTTTTCCTTATTATAGATTCCCGATGCTGCAGAAGACTGATTATCGTCAGATTACCGTGCAGTGAGACCCCTACCAAATGCGGGGCTTGAAGGTGTTGGAACAGGTCGCCTGCAGTTTTGGCAGCAGATTTCGAATCGATTTCTTATTTGTTGCCCATGGCATTTGACTTATTTCTAGAAAACAGATAGTTTTCCTTATCTGTTATTTTTATTTATTTTTATTAATTATAATTGGATTCCGTATGTTGTCACTTTAATCCCTTTATTAATTGAGTTTTATTCCGCAAGCGTCATAGAAGAACTCAATTAGAATAAGGATCAAGTCGATATTTTATTGGATTAATATTCCAAATTACTTGTTTCCGGCCTGGGAAGATTATTTTAAAAATAGAATTGTTTTTTTCGGATGTTTTGTTTCTTCGACAATTAATTCAAAGTATTTAAATAAATATTTTCAAATATTTCTAAAAATTTATGTGTTGTATATATGAATTCTAACAAAGCTCATTAAAAATGAAAATAAGACGTACTAGGTTATTCATAAAAATCGATTTTTGGTTGTAAAAATTACTTTACTTTTCAATATAATCTTACTTAGCTCTAATATAATTATTTACTATGTTGGCAAGCCTATAAATAAGAATGAGAGATGACATTTCTGGTAATATAAACTGAATTTGGATTGAAAAAGTGATATTGTGGAAAACACAGACATAATAGTAACGACGAGGATATAATCTGGCGATCGATTTAGACCCTATTAAACTACCGCCGTTTCAAATTCAACCTTAAAAGGAGAGGTGTTGGCAGCCCTTTAAATAAGAATGACAGATGACATTTCTTGTAATGAAAACTGATTTTGAATTGAAATAAAAAGATATTGTGGACATAGACACAAACACAATACCAACGATCCTTTAATTTTTCGTTCAATCCCATCTCGGTAGTTGTTTTCCGGAAAGTCTGTATAATATTCCTCTACTGTTATCTTTCCGATCGATAAAAAACAGTTTCCCAGAAAGAGTTTCTTGAAATATGAGAAGTACCAGAAGATAGATGGAGCTTAAGATAGGGAATACGTTGTTTGTTGCAAGAAATTCTACTCTCTATATAGACTTTTATAAATGTTAATGTTTTTACTTGAATTATAATATATAAATGAAATAAATTTTAAGGTTAATTTTTTCTTGCCGATAATGGCGTGTCTTTTTATGACGAAAGAAACTATTTAAAAGTTAGACGGATTCGAATAGCAAAGAAAGGACAAAGACAAAAATTTTTTATTTTTAATTTATTGAAATTTGGCTGACAGTTTGTGCAGCCTTGGCTATTTGTGGATAAACACGATTAGTCATCGCTTCTAATTTGACAGGCACGAGTTCTAAGCCTGGCACTTGCAGTCCAAACAAATTGTATACGGACTATAAACTAATTAAATAAAATTCGATTATTTCCAAAGACCACTGATGAAGAGTACTTGGCAATATTCGAAACAGCGTTTTATGGTCAGCCAAATTTTAATAAATTAAAAATAAAAATTTTTTGTCTTTGTCCTTTCTTTGCTATTCGATCCGTCTAAAATAAATTTTTTTGGTAAATTTTACAACAGAAATTTTCTTCATTGAAAGTATCAATATTAGTGAGTTTGATAAATATATTATCATTATTGATTAGAACAGAATCTTTTGTCATTTTTCGGGAAGTTTGATAATATCATCGGTGGTTTATTGGAAAAAAACTTGGCCAAGTGATTGACAGCGGCGATTCAATTAAGAAATTTTTTACCATTAAAAGAGTTTTAATGAAACAATTGGTATCAGATGATTTAAAGTCCGGATATAAACTTCCCATCCCTTAATTTATTCTGAGCCATCAAAAATGTGTGTGGCCTTTCAGTGTCTGTCATTATGGATGACAATGGATGACTCCAGTTGACCAAATCTGTTCGTTTTGTCTTAATTGAATTGCATTGAAGCGGTCGATTTATGAGCAGAAGAAGACTGAACTAATCATTGCACCACGCTGGAACAGATCGTAGTAAATAATTTCTATCCATTTCTCCAAACACTAAACATTATCTTGTTTGTCATCAATTCAGACTTTGAAATCGTTTGTGGAGTGTCGCTGGAATTTGACCATGATCATTTGCTCTAGTTATTCTAGTATATAATACTTTTTACATCGCCAACAATAATTCGATTCAAAAATAATTTCATTTCGTTGCGTTTCGGCGGTGTTTCAGTGATAATAATCCCATCAAATAAATTTCTTTACATTAATTTATGATTCCAAAATGCAAACATCAACCACATGATGTTTAGTGTCGTCGTTATCTCCTGACAGCTTGTGTAATCCACAGTACACAAGCAGACTTAACTGTTCAAATGTCAGAAAAAGGATATCCAATTGATAATATCTTAATATCAGATGGGAATGGCAGCTCTTGACCAGGTTGTCCCTTTCTGGTACAGATCAAAGTCAGATGGATTATGATCATCCATAATAGATGGACTCATATGCTTTCAACCAGAGTTCATATTCGGTTTAGTCAAACAGATTCATCTTGTTGATAGATGGCAATAGGACTTTTGAGAAGCCAGGTTTGAGTGCAACATTTACTTGAAGTACATAAGATCAAAAGTCTTATCTGTGTTTTAAATTATTAAGTAAGCCATTGTAACTGATGGATTTTAGTTGCATCTGAACAGAGTCACTGCTTTAAAACTATATTTGGTTCCATCAATGAGTAAGTGTCATTCTTCTACTTCATATATCTCGCAAATAATATTAGAGAAGGAAATACTTTGATTTAAGATAAAATTTTTTCATTATTGCCTCTTTATGAATTAGATGGATGGATGAATGGATTTTCATTCATATAACAGACTTATAAATATTAATCATTATATTATTATTATAGATAATAAGGGTTTTTCATTCTTAAGTGCATGTTAAATAAAAATTGTATATAAAAGTTTAAAAAATATATTTTGAAATTATGATAAAATTATTAAAAAAAATTGTGATAAATAATAATAACATATGGTAATAAAAATATCATTCAAATTTATGTGAAAGTTGAGGTTCGGTCTTCGGATTAATGTGGGTGTTTTTGCTGATTTTCACTAAAATTGCATAAATTTCTTAAGTGCAATGGATTTGCCTCAAATAGGGGTTTTAAATATTAACTATATAGGTATGTATCGATTGAAATTTGAGAAATTTTTTATTTCAAAAGAAGATTTTGTTGGAAAAAAAAACAAAAAATAAATGTGGGGGATTTCGAAGTCCAGAACGGTTAATAAAATTACTTCTAATTTTTTATAATTTAAATTTAATTTAAAATTCCATTTCTTAATCTTTGAGATGTTTTCAAAATTTCTGGGAACATATTTATGTGCTGGACAAAGAATTCACAGCTTTCATCAAAACAGCGGAATTTTTCGTTATAATTAAGTTTCCTCGAACTTTTTTATTTTCACACTAAATGCATCCATTGAGCATTTAATAAATTAGAAAAAAATACCGAAGTTGTTAAAATAAACACGAAAATGTTTTGAAATTAACAAAAAATGTAAGAACTGTGTTGTAAAGGTAATTTCGAGGCGGTGAATAAAGCGAAAAGTATTTGGAGCGCCGCATAATGCCAAGAACCAAGACACCGGGCCGCGTGCAGCGGGAAGCGGCGGGCACCACTATAGGCCTACAATTTCATTTTTTGGAACAAAACTGACAGTTGAAAAATGTCAAAATGCTTTGCTTTTGATTAATAAAATAATTCTGTAGCAAAAATATTAATTTTGATGAGACATTGTCCAAGCAGCGGTGGGCGTCAAATAGGTGTTTCCCGGTTTTTTATGCTTTATTGAAGAAATAAAACGGCACGATTTTTTTTCTCTTGTTGATTCTTTGTTGAGTTAATAAAAACGCATTTATTTTATATTTTAAATCTGAACATCTGAACGTCTGAATATCTGAATTATTTCCTTTTATATAAACTATAAAAAATTGAGATTGAAGCGAAATTTTCGGGTAAATGAACTTTTGCAATTTTGATGGAAAACTTTCCCTGTGGTTCTTTTGTTTGTTTATTTGTATACTTTTTATATATATTTATTAACATTTTTATGATGTTTTAATGCAAGTCAATACTTTTCCCGACAGAAACTCAATTTTCACTTCCATGAATTTTAAGATTTCTACTTGACAATCTTCTATTTTGCAGGGCGCAAACGGATGTCGTCTTTCTTCGATGCAAAAAAGAAGATATCAAAAAAAAAATATATATATATTTTTATTTAATTTATTTTCATATCATAACATAATGTTTTTATTTTATTAAAAATAATATTTAAAATTTTTTAATTTTGTTTATTTTTTTAATTTTAGTTACCCGCGTAGCGAAATATTTTCTTGTTAATGAAGCGAAAAAAATTATTTAAAATTTTTATTTTAGACACGAAGCGAAAGTGAAAAACTTAAAATAATTTTAATACGAAATTTAAATTAAATTTAAAAAATAATTGTACAAAAATAATCATTTTAATTTGGAACATTAATATGTGCAATGAAGCAATTTATTTGCAACAACATTTCAAATGTATCGGTGAGGTGATTTACCAAGAAAAGTTAGACATAAACAATTTTTTTATAGACTTTTATAATTTTATGGAAAATTTGAATGAATTTGATTACTTAAAATTGAAAATATAAATAAAACATATTAAATAATCATATCAGAGAAATAATTTTTAACTCACTTCAAATCTTCTATCCGAAAGAACTGTAGAACATTAATGGGTATATTGACAGGTCACTATCTGGTCGCATTATATGCGCATAAACTAAACCTAATTCACAGCGATGCTTGTAGGAAATGCAACGAGCCGGATGCAAAGGACACTCTAGAGCATTTGCTGTGTAACTTCCCCTCTCTTTCGAGAACTCGACAAAAATACTTGGGGTCTGTCAGTTTTTCCGGACCGGACTGGAGCACATACCTGAGGTTTCTGTTGAAATCCTAATAAAATTCGCTAATAAAACGCGCGTCCTAAGTGATACACACAATAAAATATGTAAATATGTAAAATATGTAAAAAGTGCATAAACTTCGGTCACGTCTGTTTCTTATTTTATCAACATCTGAGCTGTTGTTGTTGTTGTAATCCATTGGGACCTGCTTGTGAAGTCCCTTTGACACTTGGTTATCACTGGAGACGAGTGGCTCTGGGATGTAGACCCAGCCGTTCTTGGAACCTTTGAACATCTCAGCCTTCAACTTACTCGTTGTGACAGTAGAAAAATTGTACTTAATCTAAAAATAAAAATATAAGTTGACGCTAGATGGCGTGTGTATTCAGCGTAAAGGTTTACGCTTTAAATCTATCTATCTCAAGAAGTCAGCAAAAAAGTTGTTTGAAATACCTGATTCTACTAAATTTCGTTATGCGTGTCAGAGCAATCAGAATAGCACAGAGGATGCGATAATTTTTTCCATAATAGAATTTAAACTGGTTGAGTGGGAAAGCGTTTTAGGCTCAGTTCTCTATATAATATTTATTGTAAGTGGAAACTACAGAGAATTGTCAACATGCTAGTGACATATTAACCAAATTATTTTCTTTATCGTAAATGAAAAAGTGGTCAACTGACGTTATGAACTGAAGTTTAATCACCAGAGTAGTAGGAATGATTATCGCATATGTTCACTTCGTTTCTGCAATAGATTTAAATATAGAAATAGTGAAATCGTTTAAAGAAAAATAGTTTTACTGTTTGTTGGTGTTGCAAACAGAATAAAATTTTGAGTCTTCATCTGGAACATCTAAACTTCTTCATAATGAATAAAGTAAGCACTCAAAAATCGGTGGATGTAAGATTTATTTAGTAAATTGATAGCTATCACATACTTCGTTTAATTGAATCTGATACCACATCAAAATTCATTTAAATAAAGGAAAAGCTACAACTATTGAAAATTAAAAATTGAAATATTTTGCTCTCTGTTTGGACTAAGATAGCAATTAAGGTAAGCATCCATATTGGGCCACAACCATTTTGCTGTCCTTCATGGAGCTTTTTTAAACTTAAAATTAATGAGTGGCTGGAAAGAGCAGCACAGACTGATTGGGGGTAATACAATTGCTAAAGAATCAAGCTATCAGAATCCATGTCGTATCAGTCAAAAGCCAGAACTAGGGAGCAACTTATGTTAAACAGAAGTGAAATCCGATTTGTCACAGGGGTTCTCACTAAGCATTGCAGAGTTAAGAAGCATCTATCGAACCTAATTATTTACTAGAGACGATAGTTGCGGACTTTGTTGCGAAGAAGAGAAAACAGCAGAACACAGTCTGCGTCACTGTGATAGTCTCGTCAAACTCAGACTTCGGTACTTATCCACTGCCTATCCGGATATAACGGAATTAGGCAACATCTCTCCAAAGGACATATTGGCATTCTTAACTGCTACTCGTCTATGAAACTAAAATAGGTATGTCTCAATAATCCTCAAAGGGTGCAGTGACGTGGTGACAAGTTCCCAACCCATCTTAAAATCTAATCTAAAGGTCTAATCTGAGGTAAGCATCCATAAATTTAGTTTTATAACAATGTCGATATATAATATTAAATTTGGGACACAATATTTGAATCCAGTATTTGAGTTCAGCATTGACATTCTATAAGTATATCAGTCGTTATATTGTGTTATGTGCCATATTGTAATTTTAATCAAACGGATAATGTCTTTGATTGCTACATTAGCGATATCGGACAGATACTTTTGGAAAAATTTATTAAAGTAGGAATACGTCTTCTGATGAGAGCTAGATACATTTTTCTTCTTCTTCTGATCCATAGCTACAACAGTAGTGATTGAAAGAAATTCCTGTCAATATGAAAGCGTCCAATCAGAACGGTGGTTTTATGGGAAAGGGAACTATATTGGGTCTAATAAAATCAAAACATGCTTAGGATGGGTATTTGGCAGTATTCAAAACAGGTGTATGGTCAGCGTAAAAATGCAATTAAAAAAATAATTTCCATCAATTGTTTAAATTTAAAATTAATTTATTTAAATCTTCTGTTTTTTTTCACTATTTTATTGTTATTACGTGTTCCGAAAAATAAATATTTACCGAATGTGAGTAGGAGAAAGTTTAGTTTAAAAAACAGATAATGTTCTATTTATTTTAAAATAATTATGAGTAAGTTTTTTTATTTGTTATAAACTAATTTGAATTCATTTGAAATTGAAAGAAAATTACGACTGCGTGGTTTTCATTGAAGAATAAACTTTTAGCAAATTTTATATAAACAAAAACATTGCTTGTGAATTATATTTTTAATTTAAATAGCGAATAAAAAAATTAGCAAAAGAACTTAGTTTAGGCAGAGCTAGAACCGCTAACGTAGTAAACCAAGAAGGTGCTTTGGCTTTGCAGCACTTTTCAGTAGCAATATTTATTAATACCAGTTGCTTAACACGATCAGGTAATTTGTTATCAGCAACATTTGATAAATATTATTAAATGGATATCTATTTGAAACTAGTAAGGAACACAGAAACCAAATTCCTTTTTTAAGTCGTCTAAACTAAGTTTTTAAATAATTAGTGAACACAATACCTTCCCCACCACAAGGCTTCCTTGAATACTAGATGAACTTACAATTGACAAAGGCATATATTGGGTCAAAGATTGGGAAAATATGTGTTTAAAACGGGGTCTTTCAATATCCATAACCATTATTATTATAACTTTATGCAAACGGAGTGAACACGATTTCTTTATCGAGAATGCTAGGTCGGCTTCTCAGAACATGTACCCACACCGCAATATGATATTATGCATAATTTTTATAACGAAAACACTCAGCAGATATCGAGCCTAGTTTTAAAATGTAGAGGCGGTGTTTTTAAACTGAACGGTAGAGATTTTAATATATCTGAACGTGATTGTTCTTTGTGTAATCGTCATGAGATAGAAAATATATATTATATTATTGATGAATGTCCGATTTTCAGAGAACATAGATATATGTTTTTTGATGAAGCACTTCTATCCGAAGAAGAATTGAAAGTCTTGTTAAACGGTAGCAATATTTAAAACCTATACAAATTTGTGGAAAGTGTTTTAAGTTAAAGAAGTTTAATTATTGATGAATTTATTTATTGATGGATAATAATGTCAATTATATGCACCGGTTTTTCGTATGCCAATGTGGCACGCAACAAATATATTATTGTCAATTTAGATTTTAAGTAAAATTTTATAATTTTTTGAGTCAATATTAAATAATAATAACACAATTCCTTCACACGCGGTGTAACTTTTTTTTGCTAATTTAAATTGTTACTACTTCTCACGGTTATTTGAGATCGTAATTACCAGACAAAAGTTGTAGGGTTCTGGTATCATAGAATGGCATTCATAAAAACTTAAATAAAAATAAAATCACTCTTGAAAATGTTTCCAAAAACCAACGAAATGTCGGATCAGACGCATAGTCAATTGTGGTTTGATTACGTTATGCGAGATGTTGATAATCATTTATATTTATTTTGTATTTTTACTTCAGTCAGAAAAATACTTCTTAAAATAATTTAAAATTAAAATTATTAAAATTAATAATTAAAATAATTAGGATGAAGTTTGTGGCTTATATACATTTATGTGCTTCTAAACATTTTTATGCATATGATTCATACAAAAATATGTAACATGTTTGGTTAACACTTTCAATCAACATTAAATGTATCTAAACATTAGTGTGGTTTGTGTATTAACTAAATATTTTTTGACTGTTCACAATAAAAATCTTTTTTCTCAATTCTCCACTTAACGCTAGATGGCGCACAAAAGGAGTACACAAATTCACACAAATGCAATTTATAAAATAAAGTTCTGCTTTTGCTGCTAGGCACAGCTAGAGGTCACCGAAAAGTCTAACCAAATTCTTCAATGCTCTCAACATGTTGCTGCAACATGCAAAACATAAGCGTGTACCAAAGACAATCGGAAGGAATTTTTAATTTAATTAATAATTAATTAATTATGTTTTGAAATCAAACGTTAATGTTAATAAGAAAATTGTGAACTCTAACTTACCTTCACACTTCAAACCTTGTATGAAAAATCCTCCCATTAGAGACCCACAATGATCACAGAAAGTTGGTGACATAAAAGTGTAGGGCTTAAAGCGGTGCGGTAAATCTATTTTGAATCTTTCGCGCAACAACTGCAAATAATTAAAATAACATTAATTCCTAATTATTTTTTGATTAATAATTTATTTATTATCCGATATATCATGCACATTGTGTATCGCAATATAAAATAATAGTTTTTTTTTTCAAAAATGAATAGATGACAGTACTAATATTTTATATTATATATTAAATACTATATAATATTTATAGTAGTTAAACTATTTGATGTTAAGTGAAATGGTATCTAATATTGTATCAGATTGGTTAGCATTTAGGGATTAGTTCACATTTCGGGTTAACAAATTGAGAAAGTTTTCAACGGTATAGTTTAATCATTTGACAACTGATTTTAGTAAAGTAATTTTATCAAAACCTTTTCGACTCTACTATATATAGCTTCGTTTTCGAGATATCGGTCATCAATTTAGAAATCATGACGTGTGTACTTTTTGTTAATAAAACTAATGTAAAAAATGAACAACTTTAAGTCCCGATATGTAAACTATATCTATATGCCGAGTGGAAAAAGTTGGTTAAAGTCGCTGAGTCTACTGAAATTCGTTGTCAAATCGACCCGCATGAAAAATTGGAGTTCAAATCGGGCACTCTGATTTCTACTGTTCTCTCATTTTTGCTACGTGGTTTAACTATATCATGCCTTTTATTACTCTTTCTGTTTATATCACACTACTGCAGTCCATTCGATATAAACTATCTTCTTTCTAGATAGGGCCCTATAAATTTTTCTGTCCCTACTCTTCAGTGTTCAGACTTAATATGTATTGTTTGTAATAGGTTTTCTTAGAGTATTGTTTTTGTACGTGTTTAGCTTGTAGTATAAGACTTTGGACTTAAAAAATTTGAAATGTGCTTAGTATTTCTATTTATGGCTTTCTTTTCTTCCTTTGTCTATTCCTTCTTGACTTGCTATCGATGTATCTTCGTTACCGCTTAGTATTATCAACAGATAAGGCTATTTATTTATTGAGAGGCAAGTCTATTTATTAGATTTCTTAACTGGCAAGCATGCATTAAAAGCTACTTGGTGTAATAAACGAAAAAAATCAATGTTGATAAATATCAAAATACAGGGTACGAAGGAAAAGTATATATGAAAAACCTTAAAGCATATTGCAAAGTGTGGTTTAATGATTTTATCCTAATAATAAAATATATATAATAAATATATCATTTATTCCTGAAAAACTCGTTATATATACTAAAATCAAATGTGTTCAACTATCATTACATTGCGAATTATAAAAAGGTTTGCTGTGATATATAACTGACGGCTTTGAGTCAGTTGGCTAATGAACGCTGACTCTGAGCTTTAAATTTGGCAGGGTATGAGTTCAACCATTGGTACTTGCATTTTTAAAATTATTTACGAATAATTCAGTTTAAGAAATAATTCCAAGATCATTGATGATGGGTATTTGGCAATATTCGAAACAGCCAAAAATTCAATTAATTAAAATAATATATATTTATTATTAATAAAACAATAAATATGTAATATTATAATAATAGTTTACCACTTCTCTACCAAATATACTAGTTTCTATGTTGTAGTTTCTATGAAATGTTATAGTCACTTCCGTCATAACTGACGTTAAATTACAATTCATATTAAAAAGGTTTGCAGAATTTTTGCTGTGAAATGATTGTGAAATGTGAAATGATTTATTATATATGAATTCTTATTCTTATTTAATAAATACTTAAATGACCTAAGTGTACTTACAATTGTACTTGCTGAATTAAAAACGGATCCCGAACATTTGCCCAACAATTTCTCATGACATTTCTTGTGAACCACAGTTTGGCAAGCTTAAAAGAAAATAAATATTATACAATTCCGAAATCTTTTTAATTTAAAATAAAATAATTATTTTCAAATATTACGGAAACACAACAGAATCGAGGTACATTTTTATTCACAAGCGTATGAACAAAGCAATGTCAAGTCATAAAAATGGAAGAAGGTAACCCTGCTCAAATTAATTATAGAAGACAGCAAAAAAAATAAACATTATATCCAAGTTCAGGTTTTAAAAGTTACTTAACAATTTGTTTATTTAGTTTTTTGTATGTGACTAAAGATAATATTTGAATTACTAAATTAAATAAAATTTAAATTTTGCTTTCGTATACCTAATTACAATTCCATTCATAGGTGATAGTTATCATAGTCACCTGATAGGTAATGAATCAATTAAGAACTAATCGTATACACTGTGAGACTTATATAGATGTGAGACCATATAGCATAGATTAGATAAGAGAAGAACAAAAGGTCTTTAAACTTGAGTAAACTCGCAGTTCATAGGCTTTTTGGATTACTTATGAGTTGAGTATATCACTTTGTAGGTGATTGTTTTTTTCACTAATCTGGCAAAGAATTCGCAAGTAGACTTATCGGATCACTTTGTCTGGAAAATGGAATATTATAGTTTAAGAAGTGTGAAGTTGGGAGTTTTATTTAAAAAAATTTTTAGTGTAAGTAGGTCAATCTTGGTCCTTTTGAGATCAACTCAATAAACAATAGTTGTCAACAGTTGTTTGCAATCAAGAACATCTGTTTAGAGTTTAGAGAACAACTTCCTTTATTTCATTTCAAGTTTATGTGTTCTGTACAAAAAGGTATTCTTATTTATCATCTATTGATTATTATTGAGTCAATTGAAAGTATTGCAAGTTTAAAACTCTAAAACTTTAAAACTTCAGAACTCAGAACTTTGATATCGAGCCAGATAAAAAAATCTGATTTAAGGAAAAATATAAAATAAATTTTAGTGAATTGAAGATAACTTATATCTGGTTTTATTACCGGTTTTCGATTGCAATTTCTTTTCTTATTGTTTGAATAACTAATGTAAAAATCATATATTATTAGCACTTATTATAGCACTAATATTATAATTCTGTTAGTGGTAGTGTAAATAAATCAAGTAAAAAAGCTTAGAACTTTGAATTTCAATATCTCAAGAAATAGACTATATGAGTATATAGTGTAGTAAAAAAAGTTATTTTACTAAAATTTGTTGTCAAATCGGCGTAAACGGGAAATCTCAATCGTACTAAGAATATGCTATCAAAACAGAAGCTCTCAACACTAGTGAAAATCATTGGTAGATTTGAGACTGCTCATTTAATCCACAAACACGGAACGATGTTGAAGATATCATTGGAGCTAATCTCATAACCTTCTCTAAGGCACATGCTTTGTAAGGAACTGTCAAAGGACCTAACGCGTGTTGCAGTTGAAGATGTCAAAATTGTGATAGGTACGGATCAGAAATCGTTTTCGATTGATGCACCTGTATTTTCGAACAATTTTAAATAAAAAATTTGAGCTGATCAGTTGAAAAAACAGCACATAATACAATAGATTATATTGAAGCACTTAATTCAGGAAGAATATAAAAAGAAATTGAGCTGTTCCGTGTATTAGAACTATACTATATTTTATTCTAACTAAATCGCAATTTCAACCGATACTAAGTATTATGAAATATAATAGTATTTTTACTAAGTATACTAAGTATATATACTAAGTATTATAAAATATGATAGTATTTTTATTTTATGATTTTCCAATTTGAATTGAGATTTAACATAAAGAGTTATGAATAAAAATAAGAATAAAAAAAATAAATAAATAAAGGTTTTAATGGATCATTTTTGGCAATTTGGCGAAATGATGCTTAAAGAATTAAAATAAGTGTACACTAAAGACTTGGAATATTGAATAGAAAGCAGAAGTTTAATGGAAAAAATAGGCATTGGGTGTATTATTCCTGATTTGACTACAATCGCAGCCAGATATTAATATTACGTGGTGCTGTCTAATATTTTAAATTCGGGCATTTTATTTTTTATATACCAGAGAATTCACAAGTGAAATGACTGAGTAACAATACAAATAATCCAAATAAGAAAATTAACCCAAATGGCAGATACACTTACACGTGACTTGAAGTTCATTAACAAAGATAATGTAAGCGTATGGGAAGAACAGAACTCATCGCCGAAGACTGTGTGGGTTGAGAACCTAAGTTGTAGTAAAATCTATCAGTCTAATATTTAGAAAAAAATAACAACCGCTAAAAACATAAAAATTGCTTCGCTTGAATCATTCAAAATAAAATATTTATTTCAAAATACAAAAGAAACTAAAAAGAAAATCATATGTGAGCGATAAACTTTTATGGCCATTAACTGAAGTAGAGGAGCTCTGTTTATTCTCGACTATTCGTGCTAATATTTATAATCATCTTAATTAAAATAATTATTTATAATAAGCGTGAAACTTTTATTCCATACTCACTGATACATTGATATCCTTGCTTACCGAAGCCCCATAGAAACAGATTGCAGAAGGCGCAGAACGTCGGCTGGCGAAAAAATTTCGCCACGAAACGGTGGCCGTTAATTTCGTGCGTTCTAAAAACAAACAAAAAAACAAAAAAACAAAAAACCGAAATCAGCGAGTTTGTTTGGCAATAAAATTTTTTGCAGTGCATAAAGTGAAAGTGTCAACAAACTTTTGATGTTTGATGGCCCCCCGCCGATTAGTGATGCTGCGCGGTCTCGTGCGCTTATCCACATAGGCGCGTTCGTAGTGCGCGGCCCGTTCGTATTCTTCTTTTGAGTGTTGGCGCGGCAGCTCGAAGGAATGATGCTTGCTGTAGTGGTGGTTGGCAGACGCACCGGAGTTGATGCTGTAGTGGTCGCTGTAGTAGCCACTCGACATGGTGCTGCTTCCACCCGGCATGTCGCCCATGTCCCTATCCCTGTCCCTGTCCCTGTCCCTGTCTCTGTCTCTGTCACGATCTCTTGTGCGTCCACCACTGCTGATCCCGGAGCTGCTGACACCTGATGAGGTGGTCGACGGTTGCTTGTAGCGTGGCTTTAAGAAAGAACAAGAAAAATTGTTATTGATGTTATGTTGTTGTTGCGATTACTTACGTCGTACTGTTGTTGTTGCTGCGTGCGAGTGGTGCGCGCTCGCTGGTTGCCAGTGTTGCCGTTGGTCTTCTGTTTTCGCACTTGAGCGCGTGTAAACATCATCTCTCAGCCGTTTCTGTTTAATTTGTTTATTTGGGTTTGTGTACACAAAACAAAATATTTTCATCCAAACAATCGGACTGAATTCAGCTGCGGATGGCTCTTTCTCTTCTTCTTCCCTGCGCTTAACGCTTGTTTACGATTTCCTTTGATTTAATTTATTTCTGCCGTTTGTTTTTTTTCTCAATATTTCTTTATTCTGTGGGTTTTTTTTTGTTTTTTTTTTTTTTTCAAATTCGGGCCGTGTCAGCTCCGCGTTGTGCGTCTTTGCGACATTTTGGCGTATTTTCTTTTTCTCTCGATTTTATTTTATATTTTAATTTTCGCTTCAGTTTGTGTAAAAAATGCATTAAATCATTTTTTATTGTTGAAAATCTGAAATTAAGAAAATTTTTATTTTTTTATTTGTTTATTTATTGGTAAATTATATTCAATTTTGCCATCGCAGCCAAAAGAATGCTTTCAATGCCATTTGAAAAAAAAAACTGAGTTGTAAAATTTTTGACAAACAAGAAATTCATCGCAACTAATTTTGATTGAAAGGTTGCCTTCTTAAAATTCAGAGATATATATTTCATATGATTTTATTAAGACTATTTTTTTTTTTTTGGTGGGACGTTGGGGCAGCGCATTGTCCAACAAGTGGCCCCACTGAAGTGAAGGATTAGTCGAAGACTTAATAATTAATTAATTAATTAATTAGACTAAATAACATTTATCTAAACATTTATTAATTATGTATAAAATATGCTTAGTGAAAGAATAAAAGTTAAATTATTGAAATCTAAATGTTAACTGAAAAGAATAATGACTTCAATAACGAAACGTTTCAATATCATAAATATTAATAAATTATTTAAGGAGTACTTTAAAATTTATTGCTTCGATATATCAATAAATAAATGAATAGTTATAGAAGTTAGAGAAGTAGCAATTAATTTTAATAAATATTATTTTCTGAAGTAAGATCTAAAATACTGCCAGACCCCACAAAGCGGTAATTAAGATTATATCGAAAACAATGGACCATCTTATGAAAGCTAGTTATTATTAGAAAAAAGGAATAGTGCACTGAAACCTAAAAGATCTATTGTGCCCCCTAGTCGGTTTAGAGTGTTTCTCCAAGTCCGATTTCTTTAATGAAAGGCAGCATAGAGCCTATCTTTCCTCCTTAGTGTATCTTCCGCTTGTGCATCAGTGTTGGACACTCCACCAGTACATGGTATGCAGTTTCTCTCTCTTCTTACAGTATCTGCAGTCTCAGTTGGATTGAATTCCTGACTTCGGTAGGTGATTATTCAATATACAGTGACCGGGAAATAATCCCGCCATAATTCTTAGGTTATTTTTTGATTGTGCTATGCAATCTTTGAAGCGTTTTAGGTTGTAAGTCCCTAAAAGCATTTCAGATTGTGATGTCTTGGTAGCCTTTCCTAACAGAGTTCTCTGTCTTTTTCCTCTGTGCCGTTAATAAGAATGGATAGAGTTCCTTTGCCTAGACCACAGAATGGTAAAGAAAGCTAATAGATTATTCAGGTTTGAACGTAAGGACCTTAAGTACAGCAGCAGTGCAATAACCCATTGACTTAAAAGTCTTCGTTTCTATGCGTTAGAATTATAAAAACTATTCTATAAAATTACAACAAAACACATAGTAGTCGAAACGAAACGAAACGAAAAAGTAAAACAGGTTTTGACCGAAACTATGGTGCATATAATAGAGAAATCCATCCAAAACAGTATGTTATATGCAGATTTTATTGAAAATGATATAACAATTGACTTACTCAGATGTTATTATGATTTGATGAACTTAGATCATCAAATGTTTATACTTTCTTCATATTATTTTCGTCGTAGTTGACCGGATCCAGGATATTTTAGACAATGTCAGTAATAACTGAGAAAATATCTAATACCTACACGAGTATTTAGAAGACCTTGATAATGCAGATGATATTGTGTTACTCTCATACACACATGATCTATATGCAGTCAAAAATATTTTAGTTCAAATTACTAGAATTTGAATTAATAAATGTTAGCCTAAAAATCAAAATTTGAAAAATTGGGTGCCACTGCGTGAAACTAACCAATCATGCACTATTATCAATTAGTGGGCTAGAGAATGCAGATGCCAGCTGTTTACTTACTTAGGGAATATTCTCTCAAACTATGGAGCACAAAGCAGGAGATTGCATCCCGTATAGGGGTTACATATAGTTGAGTTACTGAAGCTTAAGTACTTAATGCCACCAGTCCCTATTTCAATGAGATCGGATCGCGGTCGGGATTGGTGTAGAGACTTTTTGACACTTCTTGTAAACCCATTCAATATAAAAGGATCCCGGTTAGCTTCTGTTACATTCAAAACAAAATTATCAGTGCTTTATAAGCAGATGTCTGCAAAATATTCTTCAACTATAATGTTTTAAAACGATTTTTAATGAGAAACTTTTTACTTTAACTAACCAAAAGAACATTAAAATAGAAGTAAAAAAAAGTGAGTGATTTGAGTGGATTTATCATACTTTACTTAAGATTTATGATTATCTTCGATGTCGTAAAAGACATCAGTACTTATTGAAGCTGTAGTATCGATTACAGAACTACATGGACCAGAATGAATTCGAAATTTTTGTCTAATTCTTAAACTTTTAATAACAAGTGCGATCTGAATACTGATTTATGTATAAATGTTTACCCAAATACTTATATAAATAAATAAATTAATTATAAGTAAAACAAATACTCATTTATTAATTATAGATGATTTACAATCATCTGATTTATAATCATACTTAAAAATTGATGAAACGCAAGTAAACATTCAATATTACACAAATAGTAATTAAATTATTTGAAAAAATAAACAATAATGAATTTAAAAAAAAGATAAAAATAAACCAATGATCTATTGAAAATATAATTTAAAGCGCAGTAATAGTTAAAGTAATTAAATGTACATAAATATATAAATATATATATATATTGAAGCGAATAAATAAATACAAATAACTTAATGATAGAAAAATATACAGAAAATACATTGTATAATTGTATAATTGAATATACAATATATATAATATTATATATTCCAATGTCATTAGCATAAGATATTTTCCTATTAACTTAATTGATGTGTTGAATATTATAGTAAGTTAGTTCTGTCTGACTGTTCTGACTGCCTGTGATGTTATTGCTCCCACAATTCATTAGTTTATAATTTTCAATTATAATTCCAGAATTTTGTAAACAAATAAATATATATATAAATAAATATATATATATATATATGATGTTAATACATTTATTTAAATTAATTAAATTTATATAGCTACTTCTGTATATATATATATATCTGTATACATATATATATATCAATGAATAAATGAATAAAAATATGCATGTAAACAGAAAATTTCCAGCTAAGTTTTAATGAAATAATTCTGATATTCCAATAAAAACGTCAATTTCTTCATTATTCGGTAGTACGTGATTTTTTATTGCAGAATTTCTGTTTTTCATAAATTTACAATTAATTTTCACTGCATTTCGAATGCGGCACGTGGCAGGAAAATTCAAGAAATGCAATTTTCCAATCACAACACAAGAAAAAATAATAAAACTAAATTTTATATTATTTTCACATATATTATATATCTACATATATAAGTACTTTCAGTATATATATAAGAACATTTAACTATTTATATATATATATTAAGAATTTTTACGGAATACAAAAATAATTATGACTAAAACAACGATTACTCATTAAGGAAACAAGTTAATAAAACATTATAGTTCTTAATTTTCATATATTATACATAATATTCTATTTTATTGCGCTCAATAGAAACCGCAATATTCGATTCAGTAAAAGAAGCTATTGGAGAGATGAGAGCTATGCGAAATGTAGAATGGTTCGATAATGCTGGGAAGCAATTGCAACAAAAAATACAGCGATAATGAATAGATATGATAAATAGAGGTACAAGAACAGCTGCCCAATACCACCGTGAAAAAAGAAAAACTGTGTAAAAGGGAGTTTTACAAGACAAAAAACAAACAAATAGATGAGGAAAGAAAGAGAAAGAATACAAGAGACTTTTGTAGTCAAATAAATAGACCTTTTGTATGCAACCATAAGAATGCGGTAGTACTAACTAAAACAAATCAAGCCAAAGAGAGATGGAAGGAGCATTTTACCCATTCATTAAGACAACAGAATAAATGAAACGGTAACGGTAATGACTACACCACAACTGATGGCAAGTTCCGATCCTCCAAGTGTAGGCGACGTAAAAAATTCAGTAAAAAAGTTAAAGTTGAGAAAAGCATCAGGCGAGAATAATATTACAACTGAGCTGTATAAATACGGAGGTGATCAGGTAGAACCCGAATTGAACTCCTTGATATATGGAATATGGCACAGTGAACAAATGCCAGAAGTATGGAAAAGCATGGGATGAGCATCTGCAAGACAGATTGGAGTACTGAACTGGAAGAAAGTAGCAGAAGATCTGGACAAATTGAGGCAGATCGTGAGGGAGACCAAGACTCACACTAGACTGTAGTGTCAATTACTAATTTCTTATTCTTCTTACTTTTAAAATATTAAAAAAGAAAAATAGTTGATATATAGCATTTTGAAACGTTTGGTTTCAAAATTATATGAAAATATTCGTCTGATTAATATTTTGATCAAATTTTTATTAAAATATATTACTTGGACCCCATTCTTAAATCTGAAATACATTTTTTAAATTTTCCGTTTTACTTCAGAGTCACTGAAATACTCGAAAATTTTAAACATCTTGTTTAGGGTCACATTTTTAATATTTTAGAGTTCCTGAAATGTAGATTAAGCTGGTTTTCTAAAGGCGAGTCATGTATCATGTATCTGGCATCCTGCAACGATGGTTTGAAGACTTGCTTATAAATAAATATTATATTTTATTTTATTCTGGCTAAACCTTTTGCCAGAATGGTATAAAACATAAAAATTGTACAAATAAGTTTGATAAATATTATAATTTTTTTATGTGGATTTTCAAGACAAATTTGGGTTCCACTTTTAAAGATTATACCCCATTGTTGTCTACTGTAAAAGCGCATACAACGAGTTTAATTTAGGTCGTTATTTTAGAAGTTTAGATGGTAGAAAAAACCTTGTAAAACCTGATATTAAAATACTGTGCTACTACAAATTATATAAATATTATTCACATTATATATATATTAAATAATAACCATGAAAGTTAGTTTTATCTACATAATTAAAATACATATTAAACCTTTAAAAAGTGAAAGAAAACAATTTAATTGGAAATGTACGACATGACTTTAGCCATATGTCAGAGTGTGACAGATGACAAATCAGGAATCTATGGGTATTAACGTATAATTAAATAGGAAGAAAACTTATCCGCGCTCCCAGTTCTTTACATCAAATGGTATGCTGCAATACTAGTGTTGTGTCATAATACAAAATATTCCAACTCGATTAGTTGCCGCGTGAAGACTAAACACAGTATTATGCGTCTATAAACGCCCTTGGAATTTCAAGGACTTCCGCCATTACCAATTGAAGTTATACATTTGGATACAGCAGCTGAGCCGAAGCTACCAGATTAACAGCTCCCGTTTATATTTTATATTCCAAATAGTTGTGTCTACTGGATTTAAGTAAAAAGTACAATAAAATATTTTAACCCTTCTTCAGCGAGGCTATGGTCATGTATCAATAATACTATTAGAACAATGCAAAATGTTCTTTTCTTCCACCATTTGGTTGGTGGAGGTGCTTTGGAATATGAGAAAAACCAACCGGATAGATGAATAATTCTACAAAAAAACCATGAGACTTGCTTAAAAGATGATTTTTGAATATTCAGAACATAGGATTTATGGAACATCTATCATATAGCCCCGATTATGCACAGTAATTTTATCTCCTTCATGTGCATTATAGAGATACATCTACATTTCATGGGAAATATGAAAATAATTTTGTAAATTTATTAAATAAATTTTGTGAAAATTTGGTTGCATGCGTTTCCATAAGCGAGATGTATTATGAGTAGGCAATTAAGGAGAAATGATCATTCTTAAATTTAATTGGGAACTTGGTGAACAGAAAGTCGAAATTGAAGGCTAATCACTGACTAAATAAATAGTAACCAATAGTATGAATCTCGAAATAATACAAGGATTTTGCTTTGATATTTACATAACTGTGGTGTTCTTACACCAAACATATTAAATTTAGTTTAAGTTTGCCTATAGGAAGTCAGAGATCTTAGCATTTAGGATTCTGTTATACCGTACAAAGATATAGACAACGTTTAGCAAGTGATAAATTGAACAAAAGTTATCCGAATTTGGGATCTGTTATTAAAAAACTGAATGATAAATGAAAACAGTTATTTTCAATCACAGGGAAAATAAATTAAATTGTAAGGAGGATGGTTCACACTTGCAATCCAATTGCAAATCCAAAACGTTTATAAACGGAGAACTGGAATTAAAGTTAAAGAGAACGTTGGTATGATCTTATGTTATTACATATAAATATTATACATAATATTCGAGAATTTTTTTTTATAATTTTCTTAAGTCTTCTTAAGGTAAAATAGATATTATTGTGAAAATGAATTCTATGTAGATCACTACCAGTGAACTACTTCAATATATAATTGTTGTGCTTGGTAGTCAATAATCTGAATTGATGATTGAAGAAACATATAAGATAATAAAACAAAATTAAATAAAATATTCTGAACAGATTATAATGAGGCATGCGAAAAGTATCATCAATGAGAAAATAAATACTTGATAAGTGAATTTGAACGACAATGAGGGGGTGTAGGAAGGCATAAATATTTGCCAAATTAATAAGAGGTGGCAAAATTTAAAAATTTTAAATTTTAAAAATAATTCAGATATGAATGTATATTTAAATACCAACAAAAAAAAAACAATCCAAAAAATAGATTGTGAACGGATGTGCAAAATTAAAAGTGAATGCTTAAGGTTTATTAATAGAAGATTTGAATAAAAAATAGATATACTGGCAATAAAGTAGCAAGAATTTACTGAATGATTTTTCATTTGCCTCACATGAATATCGCCGCTTCAAATTCAAAGATACACTGACACTTGAACAAACAAAGCATATTTCTTCTCTAAAGGCAGGGTTAAGGGGAGGTACATATTTATCGGTCTATCCACACCTGTCCAGTCCAACATATTCAGTAAGAGAATATTCTTCTCTTTAGCCATGTAGAATCTATCCTCACTTGTCCAGTCCAACATATTCAGTAAGAGAATATTCTTCTTAAAGTTTAAGAAGTTCAAAGAACTTGGAATTCTTTCTAAGTTTTTAGAACTATTTCGTCATCGTTCGAAAAGATAAATTAATAATGAACGTAATATGTACGCAATTTATCAAATTGCTACAAGACACTTCAGTCTTGTAAAATTTGTCATAAATATTTTTAATACAACATTGTAAAGTTACAGTAGTCTGATAAATCTACCAATCATTTATATCGATTATTAAAGTTCAAGAATATACTTGAGTCGCATTACTCGTAATATAAAGGATCAATATGATAGGCCATTATAGTGAATGATGAAAAAGAGGACATTAAATACATTGGTATTCCACTCTTACCACTTCGATGAAACTTGATAATATCGAGTCAACTTAGAATTTGTCGTTATTCTTGTTGTTCAATCTCTTTAACAAAAATAGAACAAATATAAAAAGGAATATAAAGTATGAAAGAAAGTGCAAGGCACAATACAAGCCGTTACGAATTTAACTAAAGCTAGAGGACTATATCAGTCAGCCGTAAGTTCTTAGCTTATAGTAATTATTATAATGTAATCTGAATAATTATTTATATATTTTATTAGATAAGAGAAAATAGCTATTATAAATAATAAAATATGCAATATAACAAATACTACATATATTTTTGCTAGACCTGTTTACTCAGTTGCATACTTTATTGCAAGTATGTTTGCAGAATAAGTCTATGATCTTTTATATTGCAGCCATTTTGGATGATGTGGAGTTGATTAATATTTTATAGAAAAAAACACATTCATATGTATTCCAAATATTCTCTGCAGTTAAAAGAAGCTATGAGCATAGGAAATACTACAGATGTACGACTTTTATTATTATTGTTAAAGTCAGGTTAAACTCCGGACTAAATAGTCCGATTTTGGAGGACGCCTATTAATTCAATGATAAGAAGATATTAACAGATAATGCTCTTAAGATCGCTGAATTCACCACAGGAAATACTTGAATTTGTTGCATTAATACAATTCGCAAACTTATTGAACCAGTTACTAAAGTAAATGCTTGTCTGTACTCAAATTTAGTGACTTGCAAGAAATTATTCCATATGCTCAATCACAATCACTTAATGAACGCTCTTAAATCACAAGCTATTCCAGGAGATATTAGAGAAATAATGAAATGCAGTTATGGTGAAACATTTATGTTAGGAGATTACACAATGGCGTTCTTAGCAGGTCATCTCCACCAATAAGCAGCGCTAGGTACGGATCAGCACTATCACATCCTATTCTTTTGGTTGAGTTCAGTGAAACAATCGATATAAAATGAACTGAAATCGACTGAGTCTGTGAAATAAATTAGAAGATCTAGAATATGCTGATGCCCTTTATTTTGAATCCAGGGATTCAAAATTGAAATTACTAAATTTAACACTCTGAAAATAAATACCAATTATGTTTATCAAATAAATAAAGGACATTATATTGAAATTATGAGATGATAGCACTGTCGGCACATCATCTATTATTAATAACAAAGAGAAGATGCGCAACTGAAAATCTTAAGAGTGAATGAAGAACTGCCGCAGTAAAAACTACCATTAAAATGGAAATTTTCTGTCTTCAATAAATTGCAGATATTCCGTATTAAATGTTTTACGTAAATTTTAAAATTGGAAGCATAGAAGTAGCAATGAATACTAATGAAGAATATAAATGCTACATTCTTATTAAAAAAAAACATTATCAATCTCTCTATCAATAGACTGATTTCAAAAGCTATGTGTATAATAGGGATATGTGTAAGTTATCAGGACTCCTTTTCATAACGGACAAACCACTGCAAACAAACCGCATTGAAGATCGTTTGACCCTAAACAAAAGTAACAAATATTGTATCTTAATATCGTATTGTAGAAATATTGTAACTAATTAAACATTAAAGAAATAACATATATTGTTTCAAAACTAAAATAGATTATATTATCGGAACTGATCAAACAATGACCGACAGCATGGTACTATATTTTATTATAGTTGCGCGACCTAACCAAACAACGAATTCTGTTATCAGAATTTGATACTTCAAATCCGGGCTATAAATATAAGAAAGGATTTTAGATGTAAGTTAGTCTTAAGAAATATGTTGAATAAAGTGGTTGTAGAGGCTACAAAGAAAGGAAAATACATAGTATTAATTTGTATGTATCTAATATCATGTGTAGACCATAAGGGCTCGTAGCGATATAAGACTACAGTCATTAAAGTTATAGATTTTTTCCATGTACTTTTTGGCTGTCCACGGTTCGTTCTACCTTGTGGATTCCATTCTAATGCTGAGTATGTAATATTGTATATTGAAATATATAATATATTGTATTAGGTTCCCTGAAGATGACTATCTCGAAATATTGGAATATTTATATAAATTTTATGTATATATAGATTATGTTGAAGCTATTTGAGCCAGTACATTTGAGCACTTTTACTCTTTCTTAACTCGAGGTATTTTCAAAACCCCTTTTTACGCCTTGACTGGAATATTGTTTATCACTTTATCCGACTAAGCAATAATTGACCTCAGATCTGCATACCTCTCCGAGGAGACTGTAAACATTCTGAGATTTGATAACGCGGTGTTGGTAAGTCTATCAGTTCTGTAAAATAATTTCAGGGCTCTGTCCTTTATGTATTTTTTGATGGGATCAATCTTATTGTATGTAATAACTGTTTGAGCTTACACAAAATATTTGAAATGTTCGAAATTAAGTAGTAAATAGTAAAGACTTTAATAACAAAACTATTTCTGTGAAGAAATGGCATGGAAATTTTAAAAAATCTGAAGTTGGCTTTTTTTAGAAAAAAGAATAATTTTTGATTTAAATTTGTAATTTTTTTAAGGAAAAAATAAATAATTTGATTTATTGAATAGTTAACTTAATTTTTCACATCAACAAAGGCAAATAAAAAATTTATTTTTGTAGAAATTTTCTGAGTGATAAAACATAAAAATTTGATTGATGCGCAGAATTGTTTCTAAAATTCTGAATATTGCGTGGCATAATTTCGGAAATATTCTAATCCAGTAATGCGTAGCGCGAAAATTAAATAGTGGATCACTTGCAATAAAACAATTTATTAGATATGAAATGAAATGAAATAAGAATACATAAATAAAAGTGAAATATTTTAGCTGCTGCCAAAATTTGTAATGGAAATTCCATAAGTATTAATTTTTAATGTGAGTTCAGTTTGTTCTTCTTCTCGCAGAACTATTAAAATAATAAATGGAAATACTAAGAATCCAAATAAATAACAAAACTCAATGCTTCCAAAGTAAAGTGCGTGAGCGCAGAACTAGCAGAACTAGTTTCGGTGCACCGGTGCGTATGAGTGATGTTTTCGTTCACTTCTGTAAGGCTGAGCAAAGGCGGTTTAAGCGCAAAATGTTGGCGAAATGGCCGTGCTGCCTTGCAATTATTTCACACATGGCTCCTGCCTACAATCGTTGGTGTATGGTTCGGTATTTTTTGGTTATATTCTCGTTTTCATTATTTTATTTTATGTGATTAAATTTATTTCACTTAAAAATATGTAGGAGAAATCAACAAATGTGTAAAATTTACTTGTTCGTTGAAGTTTTAATTGTTCTTATTTCTGCTATTGAAATCGAATTAAATTAATTTTTGTATATTTTTTGTACTAATACGATTTTACGTTAAAAGAAAATAAGTTTCTTATGTCTAATTTATGGATTAAATTTTAGAATTAATGCATTCCCATTACGAGGATGTGTCTTAATGCACTTGAAACGAAATTTCTGAAAAGTACTAAATTAGTCTGAAAAATGTATCCTATTTGAAGAATTTTAAGTGCTTAAGTAACTTGATTTGTTGATATGCACTATCGTGTGATGTGATCTCTATATAGTAATAGCATTTGTTTTTCTTTTTAGAATTTGTAGTATTGTAATATTATCACTTTTATATTTCATTATTAGTCTAACAACACAAAAAAAAAGAATTTAGTTATACGGTACATTTTATTTGCCATTATTTATTCAGTTTTTTTTCAACTTTGAGGTAAAGTAATCCAGTCGGTAACCGCTTTTCCCTTTTCTTACATTTTTTTGCAATAATTAGCAATAATTTTCTTGACTTTAGCATATACATTCACAATATTTATTAACAAATCTTGGGTAAAAAATTAAACCCGTTTGTAAGTTAATCAAAAGTCTGAAAACCGCAAGTTTTTTATTTGCCAGTTATTTTGGATGATAATTCAGTTTCAATAAGTACCTTTCTAAGTGACAAAATTCTAGTTTTAAATATTTTCAAGATATAGAGATAGCTCTTAAAAGAGTAGTAGCGTACCTACTTTAGACTTAGATTTAATAGCGTCAATATTTTAGAATTGCCCATATTCTCATTAAGTTGATTATTTCTACGATCTAGAGATTTTCCTTTACTTCACCGATAAATTCAATTCAGCAGCTCACCATTAGTTTTAATGATCAAATTAATTGTTAATTATAACAATATAATATATATATGGTTTTATATAATCTCACCTCATAATATGAAGCTTATTTATAATTGTGATTTTATAATATGTACAAGCTCATTTGTGAAACACAACTAAATTTTTTTTTAGTTTTTAACGATTATCCTAAACAGCAGAAATTTTTTATCTTAAATCTACTACTCTCTTTTCTCCTAGAGAAAAAAGAGTGGAATGGAACAACTGGAAGTGGGAAAAATTATTTTGAAAACTATTTAAATGTGATATATTCAGATATTTCTATAGTTAGAAGGAAAAGTCCCACTAGAACTATTACTGATTTGGTTCTAGCGATAAAGAAATTTTTTCAGCATTCAAATCCCTCAGGATTGGTAATTTATTGGGAATATTGCAAAATGCTTCCAGGTCATTCAGTGTCCAGGAAATTGCACCAAATTTTCATAAAAGTGTGGGAAAACGCAATAATGACTAGTGACTTGAATGAGTTGATTGGAGTAAAAACTTAAAAAATAAAAGAAACAATTACACCAACTGATGAGGTATTTTAATAATGTGTATAACGACAATCTGAAATTGAGTCTCTGAATCGGCAAATGACACTATATGTAAAAATCAGTTCAGATTTCGACTAGGGCAATTATTCATTGATAACACATGTAATATATGATGTTAAAACAGTTAATAAAAAGTATAAGAAAGCTTTTTAAATGATAAATGAACAGCATATCTGGGAAGTGCTCGAAGTAAGCGGTATAGAAATCAAATTGATCACCTAGAAATAAGAATTTCTCCGTATTTCTTCATTACAGCGTTTGATATGGGATTAAAAGTTTGAAGTAGAGAGCCAGATTATAGGAGTAAAAAATGTGAACTTTATAAACGGCAACGAAGTTAAAAGTTTTGAAACATAGCTCATTCTTTGATTTAGTTGATGTTATTAACACATTCGATCATATTTTATTTCTAAAGTTCAACCTTTGTAGTCTGAGTGTAACTGCATTTCATTATTTCATATAGTCTACTTTCACTAAAAGAGCATTACGCTCATTCATTCCTACTTTAATGACACATATCAATTATGTTCTTGTCAATTTAGGTTTTGCGTAAAATTCTATAATTTTTGTATGAATTTTTTGAACAAATAGTAAATAATAATAAATTTCAAAAAACTTAGTATATTTATTTTGTTTGAAGTATGCAGAGGACACAGTTTGCAGACACTAGTTGATAGCTTTCCGAGCAGAGTTTTAAATATTGGGTCAACAAAGCTATCTTCTAATGTGTTTTTGCCATTAAACAAATTATTTTAGCATAGATAAGAAGCAAATTAAATCTAAATACCGCTAGCAAAGGTCAGGGTCTTCAAAGAAATGTGAGGGTTATACTTTATCATCCTATCGAATGGGCTTTCTAAGATTGTACAAATTGAGAACATCCTGAACAACGAGAGGATGACTAGCCATTAATTGAATACATTCGCGTGTAATAAATATCCATGGATAATTAATGTGAGTGGTCTAAATTTTTGGTTTAGAAATATATGTATTTAAAAATTTTTACTAAAGCCATACATAATGTTGTCCATATTATAAACAGCTTATAGTATTATAATAAATGGTAAATAACGAATTTTATTAAAAATTTATGTATTACTATATAACTATATAATTATTACTGTATAAATATAACACATTTTTTTAGAATTTGTATTGAATAACTTATCATTTAGGGATCATAATGTATAGTTTGAAGTGGTTTATATTATTTAAATTAATATTCTGTTATTAAATGGTTTATAATAACAGAAAATCTGTGACTGTTATATTAGCTTTACATGGATTTATATGATAGCAAGGTAATAGCATTTAAAATTTTAAAATTTATTTACACCCAAACAAAGGAAAAGTGGTACAGAACGACTTATATGAACTCACTTATATGAACTAAGTAAGCTATAAAGTAATTATTTTAGTCTTAACTTACACTTTTAATAAAGTAAATTTAATATTATCTTCTATCTTTTTTTTTCACTGTTTCCTTCAACTTTTTAGTTAATATTAAAGACGAGTTCACATTATTGGGGAATATGAACTGAATACACTTTCAATTTAAAACTTCTCACTACTTCGCAAGACTAATTTTTATTGTAGTTTTAAGAAGTAATATTTAATTCAAAAATATAAGTAGTAATATATTGATATTAGTACTAATGTACTAAAAAATTTATTAATACTAATTAATACTAAGAATGTCGAGGTGTTCAGGTTCACATCAAGAACTAAATACTTAAATTCGTAGAGTAAAGTTATAATCTATTCACATACGAACGTACTAAATTCATTTATGTTTAATAATAGTACTATTTTTTTAGGTTCTTTTTTGGATTCTATTTTTAGAGATACCCATTTTTATATCATAAATTAAAGTTCAAAGTTTAAGGTTTAATAAAGAATGCTATACGGAGAGGTTGACATGACAAAGCTTAAGTCAAGCACTTTCTTCGTGTTATCTAAGTTGCTTCATGAATCTTTGAAAGTGAAGATTCGATTTCCTAGTATGATTACCTGTGATATTCTTATGATTCGGAGCACAGAGAGTAGAAATATTGAACTACATCGACATCTTATTCAGAGGTACGTATCAGTTAAACACCGTCCTAAATGGAAGTTAATTTGGGCAAAACTCTAGTACTTCTAAATGTGCTTGGTTGAAAATATAAATATGTGTATTCCTTATCAACACATTATCCTCCTTTTTAGCAAATAAAATTTGACTAATTTATTTATTTAGAGCAGTGAGTATAAATGGTTAAACCCTTTACTGCTAAGGGATCTAGCAACCATTGACTGTAATAACTATATATTTTTAAATATAATAGAAAAAAGAGAACAATAGTAAAATAAATATATGAAATAAATTATTTTGTGTAAAGATGTCATTTCGAAAATATTCAGAATCGAGTTACTAAATGCAGAGTAGCTCGATTTTGAATATATATTTTTTTTAGTTTTCTATGGAATCTTTAAGAGAAAAGCAAACAATAAATAATTTAAATCTAAAAAGCTAAACTAAGAGCTGCCATGTTTGGCTTTATTGGCTTTAGCATTTTTGTAATTTCGCCAACCCATTATCTCCAGTGATCGAAGATGGGCTAAATTAAAAAGAAAGTGGGAAGTAATTTCCCAATTGTAAAATGTCTCAATTGAATCGACAGAAAAAAAAAAATTATGATTGATTTTAATAACTAAACAAACAATATTTTCAGTTCTTTATATTCGATTTTTAAAATTAAAAAATGATATAAACATAACAAAATTGATAAACTTTCCGATTTACCTTGACTTATTGTGTATATAATGAGTGTATACTATTGAGCACAACTTAAAACCGTACTGAGTGAAAATGTTCTTATTTCACTCAATTTTTCTACACACAATTATATCTTTTTTCACAATTTGTTTATAAATTCCATGCAATTATAAATTATTTTTATTTCTATTTATTTCACTGAAAATAAAATAGAAATGAAACACAACTGCGGCCACAGATGAAGAAAATAAAATTTAAAAATTTTAAAACTCAGAAAAAATATTTAATTTTTAATAATATCGAACATTTTTTCTTTTCAAGAAATATAAATTATTATTAATAAATCTTTTTACTGCACTGAATTACATTTTTTGAACAGTTTTCAATGTTTAGCGAATAATTATTTCATATTTTTTTAAATTCCATTTTAGTGCTTCACGCTTTCTCGGTTTGTTAAAAATGTTTTTTATTTTTATTTTGTTTAGTATTTTGATTTTTTATAATTTAATTTCATTTAAAACAATTTCAATATTGCATTAATTTTATTGTTATGTTATCTCCACAAATGCTTTTGTTTACACAGCGAATTCCTATATATATACTTGTATGCTTCATAACGTCACTTTATCTCCATATGTACAGGTGGAACGACCTAAGGGATTTGCGAATGCTTCGCGGACTGAAGCGGTCGGATATGTATCAAGAATTTTCAAGAACTGCGCACGCAACTGTGGGGTAGGAGAGATTGTTGTACAAATACACATATTTCACTTATGACGATGTTCGGAATACTTTTCGTTTTCACATTTCTTAATATCATTTATAATATGTATTTATCTGAAATTACAATACGAACATTCACTTTTACACAATGCAAGCAATTTCCATCTGTACTCGAATTGGTCAGAACGAACGCAATTTCATCGTGAAAGATTTTATTAAATAATTATTTATGTATCCAATTTTATAAATATAATTATGTATTAATTTCGGTACCATTTGCCTTCAAGTTTTCCGCATTTTCCACACGATTCTATCGGGAGCAGAAGAAATATTTTACTGAACGCGATCTTCTGTGAAAAGATTCTTTGCGGTCGCAATTCTCAGTCAGAAATTAAATTTTTCTCTTCAATTTACTTTAGACAAAAAAGCGTGAAAATGTAAAAAGTTTCTCGTGAACGTTTTTCTCTCTTATTTAATTATTGTTTTTAATTACTTTGTGTGGAAATAAAAACATAAGAAAAAAATATTTTCTTCATCAAATCCTACAAGGAGTCCCTATGAAGTTATACTAATATTATTTTGAGCAATATTATTCTTGTTATTGCAAATATGATCAAGAGTCCGCATTTGTTTAGTAATTTTCATATATCTTTGATTATAAGAGTACGATTATAGGATGTGATACGTATGAGTGAAGGTCTCTTATCATCCGACAGTACTAACAAATATCTCGAGAGTTATGTTACTGTGTGATATTATATGTGAAACTCCAAATTTCATGCAGTTAAAGTGAAATTAATGAACTATCATTAATTTGTTTTTTTCTAATTAATAATAAATAATTATAATGTCTTTTATAGCTCATTATTTTAAGCTACTTATTGGAATCTATTCGCAAGAGGTCGTCCACTTTTAAATAAATTACTTTGATTCCAGACACAAGCCATCGGGTTTGCGGTCTCTGTTTTTCATATCAGGAGAGCTTTGTTGTCATTATGATGATTACATTAAGGTCACGAAGTCCTCCGAACATTTTAAATTGGTTGATGATTAAGTATAATTTAATAATTGCATAGAAAATTTTCGCAGTTGTGAATAAATTCCACTCAAAAAAAGTAATATCATATATGATATATATTTTAATATTAACAAATGCGATATACGTTTCTCTTATTTTTAACATTCAATCAATATTCCATACAATTTATTTTTAATTGTTAATTGTAGTGCTCGCTACTGAAGCATGGACATTATCACAGAATAGTGAAGCAGTACTGGAAGTTGATATAATTCAGCGAATTAACATGTACTGGATTCGCTGGCTAGGTTATGTCGAGAGAATACATGAAGATGATGCAGCGAAAAAGGTGTTTCAAGTTGATAGAGCACTTACCGGACTTGATGTACGAGACTGCAGAAGGCCTGCACGCAACAGAGACACCTGGCGAGACATGCTGCTTCAGGCCGAAACTCGGTAACAGATTGCTATGGTCAAATAAGTAAGTAAGTTAGTGTTCTCTATTTCTTTTCATAGTTATGAAGTGTGATTTGATAGTAATCTGTAATATTGTCTTTATCCATATTTAGATAATATTGAAATATTTAGTAATTAGTTTTTGAAGTTAAATTAACTGATGAAAACAATATTGAATTTAAATATCTATAGCAAAGTTTCTATTGAATAAAAACTTTGCTATTGGAAAAGACACCCTCTTATTAGTTTTTTGGGGAAATAAATTACGAATATTACATTTTATATCTATAATATTATGATTTCATCGTCGCTCTATTCATTATAGTTTCTTTCGTAAGCAATTTAAGTTCTTTCAAAATTTAAAAAAACATTTTGAACATTAAAATTATTAATCTAGTGTTTTCTTGAATCCCATATCCTCTCTTAGGCATTTGATTCGCAACAAACAGTATTTTTTAAGATACTGAAAGAAAATACTGTTTCTTTAAAACAGTAAAAGAATTTCCATCTATCAAATATCTCTTGTCCTTAATTGTTTTCAGAAGCGAGTTATTTACTCCTACTATCAGCAAAAACGCACAAAGATATGCATTATTACTCATTTATTCCGACAAAGTCGTGCGTTCCCATAAAAAGAAGAACAAAACAGGGTTGTTTGCATAAGATAACGTATTTCAGAGGCCGATAAAAAGAAAATCGAGCAATATTTATTGCAAATGCTTTACGTTAGTGAGATATTTATATGCGAAAATTGTTTTAAATAAATATTAACTTCATTAAAGTATAACACATTCCAATACACTGACATATTTATCATTACTTTAGAGATTATTAAATGGACTAATAAGAAGTAGACGGACTTACCTATTTGGTTGAATATGTTTTGAGATATATGGAGATTTCAGATTGAACATTTATTTCGGATAATCAATATACTCTGTATATTGTTAAACATTGCATATGAAGTTTCCTTCTACGCTAGTTTTTTTATTCCTTATATATATATATATATATTTCACTTTCATAGTGTATAGTGTCTATTAAACCCAAAAATGCTTTTCATTATATATATTTTGAGTAAACACTAGAAAGAAATATCATTCTGTTGATATTTAAACAAAATCTGTTGTAAAATAATTTTCTCTTTGGTTCTCTTAGTTCTAGAATTAATTAAGAGAAACAAAGGAAGACCTCTTCACTTGTGAGAGTCGAGTTGTGAGTGAGTGTTTTCATTTATGAATCATTCAAAAATTTCCCAAGCATTAAAAATGGAATGCAGTGTGTCATTAATGGAAACAACAAAGCCGAACCAAGCTAAGAGCATTGAAATATAAAATCTGAAAATAAATCATATAATGAAATTCATTCGTAAATAGTTCAAGGTGGTGAACAGCCCGAATAGTTTGAATACTGCGTGAAAGTTCACACGAATTTGTTTATGATCTCTTCACGGATCTCATTGACATGCGCTTGTAAATTTCGTAATGCCCGACAAACGATCGGCCGTTCAGCATCTGCGAGCGCTGGAAGGTGGAATATAAATTATGGATTTTGCGGTACACAAACAAGATTTTTTATGTTTACCAATAAAGAATACAGAAATTGAGTAAAAATTTGTTTTCAGTCAATTTTATGTCAATGCCAAACAAGTTCATAATAATGAAATACAACAGATTTAACTGCAAGAAGAACTGTGAACACACTTAGAACCCATCAAAGTTCATTGTTTATATGAATTCTTTAAAGAAATGAATTTTATAAAAAATATTTGATTTTGTTTATAAAATGTTCTCTTCGTTGCCACTTGTGATTTATAGGATTTAATTGCATTTGTTGAATTTCAAGGTGAGCAGCGTACGGCGGCATTTAATTTTGTGGCATCATTGTAAGAATTTCTTGGCACTGCTTGCCGGATGTTGGCTCTATCAACGAACGATCACTTGCCGCCACACATCATCATTAGAGGAAAAGGTAAAATTTTTTATATTTCAAAGGTTTTTCAATTATTTAAGTTGTTCATTTTCAGTTCAATTTGATAATCACTCAACACTTGGTGAAAATATGCAGAACTTTGACAAACACCACAGAATTCGAATTAATTTAATGCGGCGGCAAGAATAAATAATTTTTGCAGACATCGCTTGATAAATGATGAATAACGTTTCCTGTAGACAAATTATTAGGTTGTATTGTCATCGAATAATTTTATGATCTGTTGCTCGTTGTGGTCCGTAAAAGTTATTTAGTGAAACACAATAATTTGCGTACATAATTTATCTTGTATCCTTAGACGATTCCAAAGACACCGAATACAAGTACAAAGTTTATATATATTATGAATATATGTTACCATAATGGCTATCGGGCTATCATATTTACGTGAGCATTCCCCATGGGGTCGCTCTTAGTAAATATTTCTTCGAGCACGCATAGGGTGAAGAGACTAACGCCATACACCCATGCATTACATATATTACTGGCATATTAACTCAAACATTTTTGAATATGTCACATAATATCATTAGTTTTGATATATATTATTATTACTATTATTAAGAAAGTGTCTAAATTAATAATTCATTGAGTGGCGCTATCATATTATAAATTATTTTAAATCTTTTAATATTAATGTACACATAAATTTATATATATATATATATTTATACGAATTTTATTTTAACATACTATATATTTAATATATAGAAACTATAGAAAACGATTAAATAAACAAAACAAAAAGATATAAATTAATCAACATTTTTTTATCACCTATAAAGTAGGGGGCCATGGATGGAATTTGACTATGTTAGCCCCTTGGCAAAGTTTTTATAAATTTATAAAAGTTTCTTGAACTTTTCAATGCTTTCAATTATAACCGCAATCGGTTCGAAATATTGCTTTAAAGTGTTTATTATAATTTCGGAAATTAGTAAATGTCTCGCAGGACCATGTAAGGTTAATACGGTGCTTGGTCGACATTATTAATTTTTTTTAGGCAAAAAATTTTAGCAAATCTCGAAAGTTTGCACTCGATGTACATATAGTTGCGAATAGTTTTTACATATATTTCGTTCTCAAAGATAAACTGCATTTTTTCAATTTACGAATTCCGAATACTTTGTACACATAATGATATATTTATTGTAGGACATTTTGTTAAAAGTATAAGTATAAATAATCTGATAGTTAGCCTCTGTCAGCAATGTGATCCTTTTTAAAGGCGCGAGTTTGTTTATTGTTGAACGTTCGGGGTACTCAGAAAAAAATAAAGAAAAAGTTCTACCATTCTTGATCACACGACCGGATGTGTTGTTCCACAACGGCTATACGGATAGTGTGCATGCAATATATGTGGCACACGTCTAATGGCTCCAGCCAGTCTCCAGTTTAAATGTTTAGGCGCATTGATAATAAACTTTCCTATTATTTGAAGAACGGCGTAAAAAAAAATAAACTGAATAAAAGAAATATGCTAAAAAATCTTTCTTATTTAATCTTTACCGAGAATAAAGAAGATGTACAATATTATCGAGACATCAAAAAATTAATGAAGCTGTTCGATTTCTCAACAAAATTATAATATTACCATTATAGATTCGTTATTAAAAAATGTAGCGCTAATCTTCACTTTTTGTAACTTCTTTTCCTTTGAGAAAAACATATAAAAGAATTGTAACTGATTAAATTTGCAAGTATGGGGTCCTTGTCAAATTCAAAATACGTGATTTATTATTAATAAACAAACAGTCCGAGGTAAATATAAACGTTAGCGAATATTATTATTAAAAACATTTGAGAAGCATATGAGAAACATCATCGTATCATATTTATTTTATATGACCAGAAAAGTATTAAAGGTTTAGATATACAGACAAGATATCAACTTATTTTGCTCATATGGGATTGGTTGTTAATACAAAACATAAACCCTGATCTCAGTGCTCCGTTCCCATAAGAGCTCAGAATTCTATTAATTTTTGTTTTATTATATTTTATTAATTGGTATGTAAATGGTTTCTGATTAAACGGAATTTGTGAAAAGTACCGTCATTGTTTATGACTTAAAAATTAAAAATATAAATGACTTGTAACATTTGTGTGGGTTTGAAAGCTACCAAAATCATTTATTTGCAAGACTTCAGAGAAAAATTCATTTATTTTTGATTTTTGGAAATTTAATTTTGTGTACAAAACCATTTCCGTAAGTAGGCTCTTAATATAATTAAGATTTTTTAAACGTTCGGTAAACAAATATTTTTATGAGTCATCATATTTGAGTACAATATAAATTTTCAATCATTTAATTATATATTTCTTCCCACAGTAGAAAGAATTAAATACTTAATACAACATATTACATTTTTATGAAAAAAAATTAACTAGAATAAAATAACGCTATTTCGATTTCCCGGACAAGCCATTTTGATGGATTTTAGTAAAGACAACTATATATTTTGAATGACTTTTTTTACTGTCAGTATGGCCTAATTTCAGGCTTTAAAGTTAAATGTTTTTACGTGAGGCTTATCAATAATAAGTAGATGAGTGGTCTGGTTGAGTCTACTGAAACCCTTTCTCAAATAGGATTCGCGTCGCTAAAATGCTTATATAGTTTTTTTTTAATATGTATATAATACTTCGGAGTTCATAAAAGTCATGTGTAATCCTGCTTAACTATATACTTCAATATATGAAGTAAAGTATATAGAGAATATACTATATCCTTTAATATGAAGTATATAGTTTTTCAGTTTTTTGTATTCGATTAACTTTCTTAAGGAAGTTATTGTGGATTCATACACATTTAATACTAATCAATTAATTAATAGATTATAAGAAAGGGATCTAGTGCAAAGTAATTGTCGAAAACCAATCTACGTTTTCGAATATATATTAGCTACAAATTTTCTGTTAAAATAAAATTTTGATTAAAATTGCAAAAAATGTAAGTAAAATGTATCAGAACTATTTGTGTGTAGTCATATAAATAAAACACATCAACGACTGGTATTCGATACTGAATAATGGTTTTGTTTTAAAAATAATTGCAATTCATTAGACAATTGTCGTTTTATGCGGAAATAAGTCAATATTTCCATTTATACATATAGACTATATACCTCACAGATCCTAAAAAGTGTATTACTTATTATGTTTGTAGCAATGAAGTTTTTGAAAAAAATTTGGTGCTATATTTAAGGACATATGATTTATACGAGCGCATGGCACATTGGCTATTGTTACTAAATAATGATTCTAGAAATACGGGTATTCGTCAATTAAGGTATAAATGAAGTTTAGCTTCAAGTTGACAAAATGAGCGCAGCTAATTGCTTGCATCATTTGTGCAGGCATAGTGAGGAGGACACTACGCAGTGGAGGATACGCAGAAATGTGTGAACACAGAAATTGCTTCTTAGTGTACGCTGAAGTGAACGAACGAACGCATTTACTGTGATGAGTGCAACTGAAGCCGGACGGAAAATTTAAATTGCTTTATAATTATCCTGTTGTGTTTGCGCACAAAGTCACAAAATAGAAAAAATTGCAACAACAAAGGAGAAAGTTTGAAACAAAAATTATATCAAGAACCAGAAAATATAGTCCTCGGTGCTGTCGTCTTTGCTTTAGTTTGCAGTTACAACTCAGATCCCAACGCTCCCTTTAGACTTATTTCCATTAAAGTGTGTGCTATGCTATTTAGCAATCTTTTGTAATGTTAGTAACTGACATGCATTAGTGTTGCAAGTTTTGAATTGCAAAACTAACGTACAAATTCACGCACTCCAAGACACAAACATACGAGTAGATTTACAAACAGACTTCGTCTAAACACACAGAATGGAATAGCAGTTAAATACTTACGAATAGGCGTCGGAATAGTGCCAAAGGAGTGTGTTAACCTGTTGGGACATGTCACTCCAGTCACTCCAGTGGTGAGTGAACAGTGAACAGTGAATGTAAAATGACTGCATAAAATTAGTTCCTCCTTGCTAAATTTTTTCACTAAAACTAAATAAATGAGAAAATGTTTTGAGGTTGCTGGAAGGGAAAAGAAACTGGCACATAAGCAGAAGTTGTACTTTAATTAAAGTACGAGTTTCAAAGTTCTCATAAACAGAGTTAAAATTAGTCTAAAAAGTCAACATAAGTTTTCATATTTAATCTAACCAAAATTGTTTGCCTGCAGTTTATTTGGAGTCATTTTGGCGAGCTGCGGTAAGCGCTGTGGCATGTGTGCTTTGATAAAAAGCGAATATAAGATTTTTTTAAAACTATGACTTAAAATTAGAATATAATTTTGTATCTGAAAGTGAATATAAAATATTTTAGGCATACCACATGAAATGGTTTTCGTCAAAGCGGAGCAGAGCATATATGTTAAAATGTGTCATTAAATCTGGCTCTCATTCGCATTTCTAGTATATAACATATATATATACATATATGTATAAAAGGCTTGTTCTGACCACACCAAATAAACTAATAATTTAAACATATATGATATTATTGATAGTTAGTGTAATAAATACACGGTATAATAATTGATAACCCTTAAAATATATTTATTATATCTGATTTAAGAGGGACCGTATATTATCAATTTTTTATATATTCTGCTACTTTTCTATTCTACCTTTCTAGTGGTTGAAATATTTCGGATATTGGCAACTAATATTTCTAACTGTTTATGTGGTTAAATTAAGGATATTACCTTAATATTAAAAACTTTGAAATTGTTTTGTTGTATAAGAAGCATGTAGTAGCCATAAATATATTCTGTAGTTATTTTTATTCTTTATTATAGGATTAAATCCTGTTTTGTTACATTATGACATATGAAATTATCATGTTCATTTTCTGTAGAGTCAGACGTCCAGCATTCACACCATCTTTTCGGTGATCGCCCTGGTAAACTCGTGACTTTTGGTTTCTTTACCATTGCAATCTCATCCAGGCGATGATTTTCCATTCTTTGATCATGCAGATTCCACTTCTTCCTTCTCCGTCTGTTCGATACCTCTGTAGTTCTTTATACAAGAAAATATCATATAAATTTGAACGCTACCTGATTTCTACTCAATGAGTCGAACTTCGATGTTTGATCGATATGTAATTAACAGGCTAAGCAAGACACGATTTCGAATTCGCAACAGAAATCGCTATAAAGTAAGTAGAGTATTGTTCGGCATTGGAAGTGAAGCATTTCACATTGTAAATTCAACAATTATTATACATATTTTAAATATTTTCATCAACTTTCGAAGTATTAAAATATTTTTATTTATTTATTTTTATAAAAAATAATTTTTTTTTTAGCTTTTAAGAAGTACTTCAAATGTGTTGGTTCAGTAAACAGTGAAATGCATAAGAATCATTGTGTTCCAACAAAGTCAAAATCTATTTAAAATAAATATGAATAAATTATAATTTATTATTAAGACCTCTTCAATTGCTGTTACAGGCCTTAAACAAAATAGTGAAGTAGTACAAATGTATAATGTATTAGAAAGTTATGACCGAAAGGACTTACATATAACAACAAAAGTGTAAAGCATTCCTTCAGTTGTCTGACAATTAAAATTCCAATAAATTTTAGAAGGAATTCCAATAAAAAAATTGGATATGGTATAAATAAAATTTATTATACTAGCATTTATTAACTTCTATTTTGCACAACCTTTTGATTGGAATGAAAGCTTCTTTCAGTATTTTAACAAATCCTTTGTAAATCCTTGCTTTGGTATGCATTAAATTTGCATATCAACTTGCAGCATCAAGGATTAAATGCTTAAGAGGAACACTCGAAATGAGGTCTTTTTGTAATGATTGGAATATGAATCGTATGAATCCTTTAAGGTGTTGTACTTATTGCTTATTCAACAGACTGCTGTTAAGCCAGGAGGATATCGAGAATTTGCAAAATATGTTTTTGCTTTTTGGCAGCTGAAATTACATGTTAATGTGCTGTGCTGCCTGTTCTTGCTCTTGCTTTGAGCTTTCTGTTGTTAATTTAAGCATTTCGAGCTCGTTCGGCATACACAAGTTGGTTATCACCTGCAAATCCTTTGAAGATTGCCAGCTCCTTTAAATAAAAAGTGTGATTTAAATTATATTTAATATGTTATGTAGTATGTGTTTAATGCTGCTCTGTTATCTCAGGTACTTTGTATGCAATGTGCACGCCAGACATATTTGTTTTTATTATATTTATTTTTAGTTGTAGTTTTAATAAGATGCATAAGGTATATTAATGGAGTCAAATAAAAATTTATGTGCACATGCCCTGCAGGAAATCAGGCCACTATAAGACCAGACTAAGTCTAGTTAGTTTAGTCTAGTCCATTTAATAGGGAAGTTATTTGATTGTAATTGTTTTGTTTTCCATTTATATAGACTATATATATTATATTTCGTTTGAATAAGTTAATGTGTAATCACTTTTTCTGTAATTTTTTGAAAGGTTTTTAAAAATTTCAGAGATAATTGTATGCTTTATTACAAATATTTTAACAACAAAAAAAAGGAATAACTAGTTTTTCTTTAATGTCGTGAAATATTTTTTTTTTAAAAATAAAAAATTTTTAAATCCTTTACCCATTCGAAAAAATCGTCGGTGCCACAGTTCTGGTATTGAAAAGCCTCTAGTTGTTTTAATTCCATGAATGTTATAAGTTTTCGCTTGACATTTGATTTTCTTAACAATTGTTAAGATGTGAAGATCTCGATGAATGTTGGGATTTCGAAAGTATCATAAGACGTTGACAATGTTTAGATTATAGATTAGATTATATTTATATTTATATTTATATTATATTTATATTTAGGTGGCACAGGATCTAATATTGCCTTTAGAGTTGTTTTGTATCTTAAAATTTTATTATATACGGATAGTTTGGATCTGTTGCTTTTTGGTTAGTGAAATTCTCATGAATTAATTCGCTGTTGCTTAATTTTATTCTCCAAGTTTTTGACCAATTAGTCGGTGCATCTGCCGCAATGTTTTGGCGGTTTTTTCTGTAGATAATTAAACTAATGGGTTTATAAGAAGTAGGTGATTAAGCGTTTTACTCAGATTTAGGTTTAGCGATTATAATGGCCACTTTCCATACCTTAGGAAAATATTTCAATCTTATTGCAGGGTTAAAAAGTATCTTTAATAAATTTAATAGCATTTATTAGTAGCTCCTTGAGAATTTTAGTTGTTACCAAATCAAAGCCTGCCGCTTTTCCATTGGTTTTATCGTTTTTGATTAGTTTCATTAGTTCTATTATAGTTAGAATGGGTATCGTGTGGTTGATATTTGATGAAAACTATTTGTTTGCTATTGGTGGTAGCTGGTTGTGTTAGTGTAAATTTTATCAAAATTTTTGTCCAGAAGATTCGCCTTTTCATTGACGGATCTAACCCATGTTTCATTTTCTTTTCTTAGTGGAGGTTGATGAATGACTTTACGTAGCTTTTCATAACAAATAATTGGTTTCCGACTTAGTTGTTAGTTCAACGAGATACGAGTAGCTTGTTATTGTACTGCTTGCAGATTCTCTTAGACTTTTTTAACCGTTTTTGCAACTTGTCAGATTTAGTTGTTTGTCTTTTTTACAGAGCTTCTGCTTCTTTTTAGGAGCTTATAAATAAGTGGCAGGGTATTACTCTTCTTCTGGCTATAAACCTTTGAATCGTTAAGATATACGATTGCGCTATTAATGTCGCTATGGGTTTTTAATGGTAGCTTTACTCTAAGTACCAAATCAATGTATGGGCTTGGCTTATGATATTTAATATTAGACGAGAAGTTGATTATAATTGGCGATTGACCTGAACTGAGTTCTAAAATAGATTTTATAACTATATATCTTAAATTAATGTTTTTGGTTATACACAAATCAATAAGATCCTGTATTTTTTTTGCATCAGTAGGCTAGTTTGATGGGCTAATAGTACTTATACGTATGTTGGTAGTTATTGACTTTTATTGATTCTAAAAGCCCTTTTCCTTTCGAATTAGTTATTGAAGAGCCCGTGTTTAAGTACTTAGAATTGAAATCGCAAGCAGCTATAAATATTTGACCCAAAGTCTTGATAAAGTGATCATATTGATCAACTTTTATTTGATGTTTTGGTGGACAGTATAGAGCGCAAATGGTTAGACGGCCAGCATTATCATTGATTTCTATTATTGTTGTCTGAATTTGATCAGTTTGATAATATTTGAGTTCCGCCCACACATAATTTTACTTTTCATAATAATTGCTGAGCTGTCATGATCAGTTCCATCGGGGTGGTTGGTAATGTAAATAGTATATCCTTGAAGTCTCAGGAAGTGTTTATTGGAGAAATGTATTTCTGAAATGAGTACTACATTAATTTCGTTATCATTTAAAAATTGTCTTAATTCAAAAGAGTGTTGGTGTAGACTATTAGCATTCCATTCGATTATTTTGAGTTCATCGTAAATCATGGGGCAGTATTGGTTTTTGGTTAGAGCTCAGTGTTGACATTCGTCTTGTTACTTATTTGTTTTTAAAGATGTTTAACCATTTCTTTTTCATTTATTTCGAAATTTGTTATATTTAATTTAGTATTATCGGTTTTTGGAAGGTAACTCTAGTTAGAGATACTGGCATCCTCAGCGTATTTCATTTTTTTATTTATCGTGAGTGTGATAGAGTTTTGATATATTTGAGATAATAGTGCTTTGTGAATTTCGCAGCCCTTATAGCTTGCAGGATGATTTCGTCTGCAAAGGCACATTTTATGCCATTTTCTTCTAGCAGAGGACAGTTGATAGCTCTGTGTTTGCTTGCACATATAATGCAGACTGGATCTCTTGTGCAGTAACTCCGCGTGTGACTATATTTTTGGCAATTGGTGCATTGGGATATGATTCTCTTAGCATGAGGAGGTTCAAAAATAATTTTTGTGTGAAGGATATTTGTAATATTATATATTTCTTTGTTGTTTAAATTTCTTTTTAAAACTGTTGTTACCTGTAGTAACGTGTTTAAAATTTTAGATATGTTGTGCTTGGTGACCCAGCTTAAGTAACTCATGTTTAATGTCGTCAATATCTGCAGACGGATTCATATTTCTTAGCATTGCCCTATGCCATTTTTCGTCTTTGGGTTTATAAGTATGAAATTTACTGTTTTTTCTTGAAGAATTTTGACTATTTTTGTGTAGGTTAATGAATCAACAGCTTAAACTCTTAACTCATTAGCATTATTAAGCTTAGATTTTTATTAAGATATTTTTTCCGTTAATAAATACTTAAAGTAAAGCTTAAACGCGGAATATACAAATAATACTTAATGTACAAATTAAACGAAATCTGCACAGCGAAGTAAATCCCAGCACGCATCTTACAAATAAACTACTTAATTGCTTGGAATTTTTATTTTGATGATACGAGTATATTGCGAAAGGACGAATACTAAAAACAAATTGTTTTCCTCTGTGTGTATAGATTTGTACCATTTAAACCCCCTGGGGAATAAAACACAATGAATTATCATTAGGCACACAAAAACAATCTAAAAATCCGGCAAATGACACCCTTTCGAATGAAAAGACCAAAACTGACTGCGTAAAAGTGAAAAGAGGAAGATTGTATTATGTTTTCGTCCCGAAACAAACAAAGTGGACGTAGCATAGTAAGACGAACTCAAAATTCTGTAGGAAAATTTACAAATGTCTTGAATCCATTTGAATTTTTACTAAAATGCGTAGAAGGTACTTAAAGACAATAGAGGTGTACTAGGAATGTCCATATGTACAGGAATACATTTAAGTGGAGTGAATAGTTAAACAAATCTCTTTATAAATTATAAAAATCCTTTACTTGACTGCTGCTATTTCGAAGAAATTTCAAAGAAAATAAAACAATAGAAAGCAGGTATATAGAAACCAAACGTGAATAAAAGAATTTGCTACCAAACACAATATAAGTAAGTTTGACTGTTGATAAATTTGCACCACAGGTGGTGCTCAACGGAAGCGCCAGGAAAAATGTCAAACGGAAATAGGAAGTCGATAGTGTTGCCGGTCTGTAGTTTCCGCCAAATGTATTCACTAAGTCTGGTATGGCATAAAGTTGAAATTGATGATGTGGACACCATAGCGTGATATCTTGCTTGTCACTGAAGGTATACTCATTATTATGGCCCCAAGGACTATTGTAATTCAGTTGAACACGATAGGATTGAGTAGCTATAAAACTCATTTTATTGCTCAATATATTCTAATTAAGGTAATTTGGACCGTTTCGTGGTCTATTTTTATATTTTAATTCGTTCATTGTCATTGGCATTCCGGAGATTTTTTTCTATATATGTTACCTGCGAAATGCTTTTTATATCGTTTTAATGAGGTAATTTCAGACAGGAGAAAAGGAGAAATAAAATTTTATTAGAATTGCAATGTAATTGAGTTAAACTTAAATAATGTGATATTGAAAACGTGTTTCTGTTACAAATGCACATAAAACATAAATAAATGAATTGACATTTAAGTGATTCGATAAGACATTAGAGATTTTTATGTTACGTTAGTAAATCCCAGTGAGTTTTATAACTTAATTAATTAAACATCAAGCGAGAGTCAATTACAGTACAAAGCTGCATAATTGGAATCCATTCAGTTGCCTCGCATTACGCGCGCAATATTTTTAATATCCTTTTGGCAGTTTAATAGCATTGGCAGTAAAACCTGCAACCTGCACTGATTTCATCCAGCTAAATCAAATTAAGGAAGATTTCAGTCAAATTCGCTAAAATTATTTCCTTTGAGCACGATTTCCGTTAATTTTTGTTTGCTGCAATGGTGGATTTCTGTTATCAATTATTTATTTAATTTTATCCTGAAACAATTTAGCTGCGTCGCTTCGGTGCAGAAGACTTCGCAATCGTTCTCAAAATGATTAAAAGTTTAACCCAAAGCCACTTAATAGATTTAATAAAACAGGAGTATGCAAAAGTGACTGACAGTAAGTGCAATTGAGTTTGTGCTCTTGGTGCATCCGAGCAATGTATAAATAAAATTAAATCTGTTAGTAAGCGCTCGTTACAGCAATGTTGAAATGCTGAAATGCAGAAATTAACAGTTTGCGTACTTACGAGCGCACAGAAGGACACTGGACACTGGACACTGGACATTGGACACTGGACACTCTGCACAGATGTTCGCATGGATATGTACGCGTAATTGTATGAAGTTGTGATTTTTATTTATTAATTTTTTTCTTTTATAAATTATTTAAAATTCGTAATATTTTACAACTCAGCAAACTCAGTAAACTCAGTAAACCCCGTAAACTCAGCAAGCTTGTGCAAAATAACCAGGCGAGGTCAGTAAGTATGGTTGTCACTGAAATAATTGAACTCAACACTCTAATGGAAGAGGTTTTAATGCAATTACGATACACTGGCAGTGTTACACATAGTCCACTACCACTAGTAGATGCACTACAGTGGTCGGTATAGTATGGTACGGTAGGGTACGATATGGCGGGGTATAGTAGCAATGTGCTGCACTTTGTGTGGGCAATACTCGCCATTAGTGCTGCTGCCATTTTGCATGAAATTTATTTTCGATTTTTACTGGGTAAACTACAATATTAAATGCCAATTTACAGTGTCACTGGCTAAAGAGGGCGTCAGGGGCGTATCTTGGTTTTGTACGAGCATATACATTATTCCACAATGCATAGTCAGTTGCCCATCAAAGCATATTTTTATTTATTGTTTGAGACTCACAACCGATGTGTTAAGTGTAAAACGTTGTACAGCTTTTTGTTGGTTTCGGTTCCTTTAGAAATGTTCATATATTCAGCGTTTAAGAAACACTGCGATTGCACTTAAATGCCTTTATTTTGCTCTCTTGATGGCATTTGAATATGTGCGTGGAGTGCAAGTTACACAAATACCGATTTGTATAACAACTATTTTTGACCAACATGTGTTTCTTTTTATTAACTTAAAAATCTAAAAATATTAACTTATTAACTTTTTATTAACTTATTAACATATAAAAATTGTTTTATGAACATTTTGTTTAGAAAAAGTTAGATATGACAACTAAATATAATCCGAAGGATTAACAAAAATTATATGAAATAAAATTGACTTTTATTAAAAAATTAATTAAATTTATATTTACCATATTATACCTAATTTTAATATAGGTACATAACACGATAGTCAAGAACTCCAAATACTTATTCCATAAATTACTATTTTTTTGATCTCATTGGTTGGTTGATTATTGTGAGTAGTAAGCAGGTACCCTTCTAGTAAAAAGTAAGTAATTCTCTATTCTTTATCAGAATAGGGAACATTACGTAGTTCCTGTATCAAAAGAACAGACCAGCACAGTGACTAAAAGGTTCCAATAATAAGAAATGAGAGAGAGTACTGAGACTTTTCGAAAGAAATGAAATCTAAACTAATTAAAGGTAACTACCACCTTAAATCAAACTAAACGAATTAAAAGCCTAATGAGACACTAGGTCCATCCATAAAATAAAAGAAAAAGTGCTGATTGACACCAATTCAAATAAAGTATGAGGTTGTTAGGAAGTAGTTCCCTAACAACCTGTTACTTCTATTAGCCAAAATTAGACAACTACAGCAAAAAAGCTTAACTATTTTTTTTTATTTATAACAACTATAATGACTAAAAAAAGGCCCAGTTTCTCGTCGTTGATTCGTTTAAACTAGTGGTCTTTCAAAACACTCGCTAAATTCTGTAAGTAATATTGATATTGTCCTTGTTAAAGAGTTTACAGGAATTGATCTTGCAATACAAACGTCTGGTTGATTGGCAATTAAATATATTGTAAGTAATATCCACTTATTAGTAACTAGATGAAGAAAGAATTTAATGACCTCCGGTGAAATGTAAGTGATGTGATATCATAAGTATACTCAGTGAATGGTGAAATATTTCTGGTTGAATATTCTCGCTTGAAAATTGAGTAAACGTCATTTCTTTGAAAGATAAGTGTTTTTCATTCATTAAATAATCTCATGAATGTTTGAAAAAAATAGCCTGATATCATTATATGAAAACGATTTCAAAGAATTCAAGAACTTCGCTCTGTCCCTATGAACGTTTTGTTAACGACTCGTTCTTTTAAACATGACAAACAATATTTTTTATGCGGA
>NC_051846.1:137664415-137669510 GCF_002237135.1 Teleopsis dalmanni | reverse complement strand
TTAAATTTTATTTAATTTAGTAATTCAAATATTATCTTTAGTCACATACAAAAAACTAAATAAACAAATTGTTAAGTAACTTTTAAAACCTGAACTTGGATATAATGTTTATTTTTTTTGCTGTCTTCTATAATTAATTTGAGCAGGGTTACCTTCTTCCATTTTTATGACTTGACATTGCTTTGTTCATACGCTTGTGAATAAAAATGTACCTCGATTCTGTTGTGTTTCCGTAATATTTGAAAATAATTATTTTATTTTAAATTAAAAAGATTTCGGAATTGTATAATATTTATTTTCTTTTAAGCTTGCCAAACTGTGGTTCACAAGAAATGTCATGAGAAATTGTTGGGCAAATGTTCGGGATCCGTTTTTAATTCAGCAAGTACAATTGTAAGTACACTTAGGTCATTTAAGTATTTATTAAATAAGAATAAGAATTCATATATAATAAATCATTTCACATTTCACAATCATTTCACAGCAAAAATTCTGCAAACCTTTTTAATATGAATTGTAATTTAACGTCAGTTATGACGGAAGTGACTATAACATTTCATAGAAACTACAACATAGAAACTAGTATATTTGGTAGAGAAGTGGTAAACTATTATTATAATATTACATATTTATTGTTTTATTAATAATAAATATATATTATTTTAATTAATTGAATTTTTGGCTGTTTCGAATATTGCCAAATACCCATCATCAATGATCTTGGAATTATTTCTTAAACTGAATTATTCGTAAATAATTTTAAAAATGCAAGTACCAATGGTTGAACTCATACCCTGCCAAATTTAAAGCTCAGAGTCAGCGTTCATTAGCCAACTGACTCAAAGCCGTCAGTTATATATCACAGCAAACCTTTTTATAATTCGCAATGTAATGATAGTTGAACACATTTGATTTTAGTATATATAACGAGTTTTTCAGGAATAAATGATATATTTATTATATATATTTTATTATTAGGATAAAATCATTAAACCACACTTTGCAATATGCTTTAAGGTTTTTCATATATACTTTTCCTTCGTACCCTGTATTTTGATATTTATCAACATTGATTTTTTTCGTTTATTACACCAAGTAGCTTTTAATGCATGCTTGCCAGTTAAGAAATCTAATAAATAGACTTGCCTCTCAATAAATAAATAGCCTTATCTGTTGATAATACTAAGCGGTAACGAAGATACATCGATAGCAAGTCAAGAAGGAATAGACAAAGGAAGAAAAGAAAGCCATAAATAGAAATACTAAGCACATTTCAAATTTTTTAAGTCCAAAGTCTTATACTACAAGCTAAACACGTACAAAAACAATACTCTAAGAAAACCTATTACAAACAATACATATTAAGTCTGAACACTGAAGAGTAGGGACAGAAAAATTTATAGGGCCCTATCTAGAAAGAAGATAGTTTATATCGAATGGACTGCAGTAGTGTGATATAAACAGAAAGAGTAATAAAAGGCATGATATAGTTAAACCACGTAGCAAAAATGAGAGAACAGTAGAAATCAGAGTGCCCGATTTGAACTCCAATTTTTCATGCGGGTCGATTTGACAACGAATTTCAGTAGACTCAGCGACTTTAACCAACTTTTTCCACTCGGCATATAGATATAGTTTACATATCGGGACTTAAAGTTGTTCATTTTTTACATTAGTTTTATTAACAAAAAGTACACACGTCATGATTTCTAAATTGATGACCGATATCTCGAAAACGAAGCTATATATAGTAGAGTCGAAAAGGTTTTGATAAAATTACTTTACTAAAATCAGTTGTCAAATGATTAAACTATACCGTTGAAAACTTTCTCAATTTGTTAACCCGAAATGTGAACTAATCCCTAAATGCTAACCAATCTGATACAATATTAGATACCATTTCACTTAACATCAAATAGTTTAACTACTATAAATATTATATAGTATTTAATATATAATATAAAATATTAGTACTGTCATCTATTCATTTTTGAAAAAAAAAACTATTATTTTATATTGCGATACACAATGTGCATGATATATCGGATAATAAATAAATTATTAATCAAAAAATAATTAGGAATTAATGTTATTTTAATTATTTGCAGTTGTTGCGCGAAAGATTCAAAATAGATTTACCGCACCGCTTTAAGCCCTACACTTTTATGTCACCAACTTTCTGTGATCATTGTGGGTCTCTAATGGGAGGATTTTTCATACAAGGTTTGAAGTGTGAAGGTAAGTTAGAGTTCACAATTTTCTTATTAACATTAACGTTTGATTTCAAAACATAATTAATTAATTATTAATTAAATTAAAAATTCCTTCCGATTGTCTTTGGTACACGCTTATGTTTTGCATGTTGCAGCAACATGTTGAGAGCATTGAAGAATTTGGTTAGACTTTTCGGTGACCTCTAGCTGTGCCTAGCAGCAAAAGCAGAACTTTATTTTATAAATTGCATTTGTGTGAATTTGTGTACTCCTTTTGTGCGCCATCTAGCGTTAAGTGGAGAATTGAGAAAAAAGATTTTTATTGTGAACAGTCAAAAAATATTTAGTTAATACACAAACCACACTAATGTTTAGATACATTTAATGTTGATTGAAAGTGTTAACCAAACATGTTACATATTTTTGTATGAATCATATGCATAAAAATGTTTAGAAGCACATAAATGTATATAAGCCACAAACTTCATCCTAATTATTTTAATTATTAATTTTAATAATTTTAATTTTAAATTATTTTAAGAAGTATTTTTCTGACTGAAGTAAAAATACAAAATAAATATAAATGATTATCAAATTCTTTTCAACAAATAACCGTGAGAAGTAGTAACAATTTAAATTAGCAAAAAAAAGTTACACCTCGTGTGAAGGAATTGTGTTATTATTATTTAATATTGACTCAAAAAATTATAGAATTTTACTTAAAATCTAAATTGACAATAACATATTTGTTGCGTGCCACATTGGCATACGAAAAACCGGTGCATATAATTGACATTATTATCCATCAATAAATAAATTCATCAATAATTAAACTTCTTTAACTTAAAACACTTTCCACAAATTTGTATAGGTTTTAAATATTGCTACCGTTTAACAAGACTTTCAATTCTTCTTCGGATAGAAGTGCTTCATCAAAAAACATATATCTATGTTCTCTGAAAATCGGACATTCATCAATAATATGATATATATTTTCTATCTCATGACGATTACACAAAGAACAATCACATTCAGATATATTAAATTCTCTATCGTTCAGTTTAAAAAGACCGCCTATACATTTTTAAAGTAGGCTCGATATCTGCTGAGTGTTTTCGTAATAAAAATTATACATAATATCATATTGCAGGTATGGGTACCTAGTATTCTCGATAAAAGAATGGTGTACACTTCGTTTGTATAAAGTTATAATATAATTGTGTAATAATTTGATATCTATACTCGCATACTAGTTAATGAAAGACCCAGATCTGAACATATGTTATCTCAATCTCTGGCCCAATATATTGCTTTGTCAATTGTAAGTTCATCCAGTATTCGAGGAAGCCTTGTGGTGGGGAAGGTATTGTGTTCACTAATTATTTAAAAACTTAGTTTGGACGACTTAAAAAAGGAATTTGGTTTCTGTGTTCCTTACTAGATGTAAATAGATTTCCATTTAATAATATTTATCAAATGTTGCTGATAACAAATTGCCTGATCGTGTTAAGCAACTGGTATTAATAAAAATTGCTACTGAAAAGTACTGCAAAGCCTAAATACCTTCTTGGTGTACTAAGTTAGCAGTTCTAGCTCTGCCTAAACTAAGATCTTTTGCTAATTTTTTTTATTCGCTATTTAAATTAAAAATATAATTCACACAAACAATGTTTTTGTTTATATAAAATTTGCTAAAAGTTTATTCTTCAATGAAAACCACGCAGTCGTAATTTTCTTTCAATTTCAAATGAATTCAAATTAGTTTATAACAAATAAAAAAACTTACTCATAATTATTTTAAAATAAATAGAACATTATCTGTTTTTTAAACTAAACTTTCTCCTACTCACATTCGGTAAATATTTATTTTTCGGAACACGTAATAACAATAAAATAGTGAAAAAAAACAGAAGATTAAAATAAATTAATTTTAAATTTAAACAATTGATGGAAATTATTTTTTTAAAATCACTGATCACTAAATCACTATTCAATTAATTAATTGCATTTTTACGCTGACCATACACCTGTTTTGAATACTGCCAAATACCCATCCTAAGCATGTTTTGATTTTATTAGGCCCAATATAGTTCCCTTTCCCATGAAATCACCATTGTGATTGGACGCTGTGTTATTGACAGGAATTTCTTTCAATCACTACTGTTCTAGCTGTGGATCAGAAGAAGAAGAAAAATGTGTCTAGCTCTCATCAGAAGACGTATTCCTACTTTAATAAATTTTTCCAAAAATATCTGTCCGATATCGCTAATTATCCGTTTGATTAAAATTACAATATGGCACATAACATAATATGACGACTGATATATTTATAGAATCTCAATGCCGGACTCAAATGCTGAACTCAAATACTGGATTCAAATATTGTGTCCCAAATTTAATACTATATTCGATGTATACATTGTTTCCAAACTAAATTTATAGATGCTTACCTTAAATTAGACCTTTAGATTAGATTTTAAGATGGGTTGGGAACTTGTGACCACGTCACTGCACCCTTTGAGGATTATTGATATATATCTATTTTAGTTCCATAGACGAGTAGCAGTTAAGAATGCCAATATGTCCTTTGGAGAGATGTTGCCTAATTCCGTTATATCCGGATAGGCAGTGGATAAGTACCGAAGTCTGAGTCTGTCGAGACCATCACAGGGACGCAAAATATGTTCTGCTGTTTTCTCTTCTTCGCAACAAAGTCCGCAACTATCGTCTCTAGTAATACCTAGGTTCGATAGATGCTTCTTAACTCTGCAATGCTTAGTGAGAAACCCTGTGACAAAGCGGATGTCACTTCTGTTTAACATAAGTTGCTCCCTAGTTCTGGCTTTTGACTGATACGACATGGATTCTGATAGCTTGATTCT
>NC_051846.1:137649341-137664315 GCF_002237135.1 Teleopsis dalmanni | reverse complement strand
TAAATTAAATAAAATTTAAGACATCACATTCAAAAAAAAAAAACATTTCAACCGAAAGTTATAGGCCTCCAGAAAAAGGTGGATTTTTCAAGAGGTTTCTTTCTAGCGTTTACCCTTTTTGTCAATTGGCTACTTCCTTAATGGGCTACGCAATCAAAATATTGCAGAAATACCTATTGGAACAATATAATCTTATATATTGAACCTGTAAGTTGGCTTTCACACTTGTGTGCTATCATCCCACTGGTATATTTTCGATAACAATATTTCAAGTTGTTGATCGCTTCGGTTGTACGATAGACGTTGACTACATAAAATCTCTAATTCGCGGAACTATGGCCAATACACGACTTCAGTTGTTCGAGAATTAGATTTCCAACTTCCGTTATTTTGGAGACAGTTATAGCACCTTGTGCTTGATATGTGTGCGATATGGGGTTCAATTAGATTTTCAATAAAGTCGTTTTTATGGACAGTGCTACGATTTTATTATATTTTATTCAGTCTTAAAAATGTAATCTTTAGAATGAATGCGTTTTAGTTAAAATTTCGGATATATTTGTATTTGTTTGAAATTTATTAAATAAATTTTGTATAAATTAAATTTGGTTATAATAGAAACTTTTAAATTTTGCTTTCGTATACCTAATTACAGTTCCATTTATAGTTAATATTCGTCATAGTCACCAGATAGGTAATGAATCAATTAACAACTAATCGCATACACTGTGAGACTCATATAGATGTGAGACCATATAGCATAGATTAGATAAGAGAAGAATAAAAGGTCTTTAAGCTTGAGTAAACTCGCTGTTCGTAGGCTTTCTGGATTACTTATGAGTTGAGTATATCACTTTGTAGGTGATTCTTTTTTCACTAATCTGGCAAAGAATTCGCAAGTAGACTTATCGGATCACTTTGTCTGGAAAATGGAATATTATAGTTTAAGAAGGGTGAAGTTGGGAGTTTTATTTAAAAAAATTTTTAGTGTAAGTCGGTCAATCTTGGTCCTTTTAGGATCAACTCAATAAACAATAGTTGTCAACAGTTGTCTGCAATCAAGAACATCTGTTTAGAGTTTGAGAACAACTTCCTTTATTTCATTTCAAGTTTATGTGTTCTGTACAAAAAGGTATTCTTACTTATCATCTATTGATTATTATTGAGTCAATTGAAAGTATTGCAAGTTTAAAACTCTAAAACTTTAAAACTTCAGAACTCAGAACTTTGATATCGAGCCAGATAAAGAAATCTGATTTAAGGAAAAATATAAAATAAATTTTAGTGAATTGAAGATAACTTATATCTGGTTTTATTACCGGTTTTCGATTGCGATTTCTTTTCTTATTGTTTGAATAACTAATGTAAAAATCATATATCATTAGCACTTATTATAGCACTAATATTATAATTCTGTTAGTGGTAGTGTAAATAAATCAAGTAAAAAAGCTTAGAACTTTGAATTTCAATATCTCAAGAAATAGACTATATGAGTATATAGTGTAGTAAAAAAAGTTATTTTACTAAAATTTGTTGTCAAATCGGCGTAAACGGGAAATCTCAATCGTACTAAGAATATGCTATCAAAACAGAAGCTCTCAACACTAGTGAAAATCATTGGTAGATTTGAGACTGCTCATTTAATCCACAAACACGGAACGATGTTGAAGATATCATTGGAGCTAATCTCATAACCTTCTCTAAGGCACATGCTTTGTAAGGAACTGTCAAAGGACCTAACGCGTGTTGCAGTTGAAGATGTCAAAATTGTGATAGGTACGGATCAGAAATCGTTTTCGATTGATGCACCTGTATTTTCGAACAATTTTAAATAAAAAATTTGAGCTGATCAGTTGAAAAAACAGCACATAATACAATAGATTATATTGAAGCACTTAATTCAGGAAGAATATAAAAAGAAATTGAGCTGTTCCGTGTATTAGAACTATACTATATTTTATTCTAACTAAATCGCAATTTCAACCGATACTAAGTATTATGAAATATAATAGTATTTTTACTAAGTATACTAAGTATATATACTAAGTATTATAAAATATGATAGTATTTTTATTTTATGATTTTCCAATTTGAATTGAGATTTAACATAAAGAGTTATGAATAAAAATAAGAATAAAAAAAATAAATAAATAAAGGTTTTAATGGATCATTTTTGGCAATTTGGCGAAATGATGCTTAAAGAATTAAAATAAGTGTACACTAAAGACTTGGAATATTGAATAGAAAGCAGAAGTTTAATGGAAAAAATAGGCATTGGGTGTATTATTCCTGATTTGACTACAATCGCAGCCAGATATTAATATTACGTGGTGCTGTCTAATATTTTAAATTCGGGCATTTTATTTTTTATATACCAGAGAATTCACAAGTGAAATGACTGAGTAACAATACAAATAATCCAAATAAGAAAATTAACCCAAATGGCAGATACACTAACACGTGACTTGAAGTTCATTAACAAAGATAATGTAAGCGTATGGGAAGAACAGAACTCATCGCCGAAGACTGTGTGGGTTGAGAACCTAAGTTGTAGTAAAATCTATCAGTCTAATATTTAGAAAAAAATAACAACCGCTAAAGACATAATAATTGCTTCGCTTGAATCATTCAAAATAAAATATTTATTTCAAAATACAAAAGAAAATAAAAAGAAAATCATATGTGAGCCATAAACTTTTATGGCCATTAACTGAAGTAGAGGAGCTCTGTTTATTCTCGACTATTCGTGCTAATATTTATTATCGTCTTAATTAAAATAATTATTTATAATAAGCGTGAAACTTTTATTCCATACTCACTGATACATTGATATCCTTGCTTACCGAAGCCCCATAGAAACAGATTGCAGAAGGCGCAGAACGTCGGCTGACGAAAAAATTTCGCCACGAAACGGTGGCCGTTAATTTCGTGCGTTCTAAAAACAAACAAAAAAACAAAAAACCGAAATCAGCGAGTTTGTTTGGCAATAAAATTTTTTGCAGTGCATAAAGTGAAAGTGTCAACAAACTTTTGATGTTTGATGGCTCCCCGCCGGTTAGTGATGCTGCGCGGTCTCGTGCGCTTATCCACATAGGCGCGTTCGTAGTGCGCGGCCCGTTCGTATTCTTCTTTTGAGTGTTGGCGCGGCAGCTCGAAGGAATGATGCTTACTGTAGTGGTGGTTGGCAGACGCACCGGAGTTGGTGCTGTAGTGGTCGCTGTAGTAGCCACTCGACATGGTGCTGCTTCCACCCGGCATGTCGCCCATGTCCCTATCCCTGTCCCTATCCCTGTCTCTGTCTCTGTCACGATCTCTTGTGCGTCCACCACTGCTGATCCCGGAGCTGCTGACACCTGATGAGGTGGTCGACGGTTGCTTGTAGCGTGGCTTTAAGAAAAAACAAGAAAAATTGTTATTGTTGTTATGTTGTTGTTGCGATTACTTACGTCGTACTGTTGTTGTTGCTGCGTACGAGTGGTGCGCGCTCGCTGGTTGCCAGTGTTGCCGTTGGTCTTCTGTTTTCGCACTTGAGCGCGTGTAAACATCATCTCTCAGCCGTTTCTGTTTAATTTGTTTATTTGGGTTTGTGTACACAAAACAAAATATTTTCATCCAAACAATCGGACTGAATTCAGCTGCGGATGGCTCTTTCTCTTCTTCTTCCCTGCGCTTAACGCTTGTTTACGATTTCCTTTGATTTAATTTATTTCTGCCGTTTGTTTTTTTTCTCAATATTTCTTTATTCTGTGGGTTTTTTTTTGTTTTTTTTTTTTTTTCAAATTCGGGCCGTGTCAGCTCCGCGTTGTGCGTCTTTGCGACATTTTGGCGTATTTTCTTTTTCTCTCGATTTTATTTTATATTTTAATTTTCGCTTCAGTTTGTGTAAAAAATGCATTAAATCATTTTTTATTGTTGAAAATCTGAAATTAAGAAAATTTTTATTTTTTTATTTGTTTATTTATTGGTAAATTATATTCAATTTTGCCATCGCAGCCAAAAGAATGCTTTCAATGCCATTTGAAAAAAAAAACTGAGTTGTAAAATTTTTGACAAACAAGAAATTCATCGCAACTAATTTTGATTGAAAGGTTGCCTTCTTAAAATTCAGAGATATATATTTTATATGATTTTGTTAAGACTTTTATTTTTTCTTTTTTGGTGGGACGTGTCCCAACAAGTGGCCCCACTGAAGTGAAGGATTAGTCGAAGACTTAATAATTAATTAATTAATTAATTAAAACTTAATAAGATTTATCTAAACATTTATTAATTATGTGTAAAATATGCTTACCACGGAAAATTAGAGAAAGAATAAAAGTTAAATTATTGAAATCTGCATGTTAACTGAAAAGAATAATGACTTCGATAACGAAACCTTTCGATATCATAAATATTAATAAATTATTTAAGGAGTACTTAAAAATTTATTGCTTCCATATATCAATTACTAAATGCATAGTTATAGAAGTTATAGAAGTAGCAATTAATTTTAATAAATATTATTTTCTGAAGTAAGATCTAAAATACTGCCAGACCCCACAAAGCTGTAATTAAGATTAAATCGAAAACAATAGACCATCTAATGAAAGCTAGTTATTATTAGAAAAAAGGAATAGTGCACTGAAACCTAAAAGATCTATTGTGCCCCCTTAGTTGGTTTCTTCAAGTCCGATTTCTTTAATGAAAGGCAGCATAGAGCCTATCTTTCTTAGTCTTGGATCCTTATGGTCCTCCTTAGTGTATCTTCCGCTTGTGCATCAGTGTTGGACACTCCACCAGCACATGATATGCAGTTTCTCTCTCTTCTTACAGTATCTGCAGTCTGAGTTGGATTGAATTCCTGACTTCGGTAGGTGATTATTCAATCTACAGTGACCGGGCAATAATCCCGCCATAATTCTTAGGTTATTTTTTGATTGTGCTATGCAATCTTTGAAGCGTTTTAGGTTGTAAGTCCCTAAAAGCATTTCAGATTGTGATGTCTTGGTAGCCTTTCCCAACAGAGTTCTCTGTCTTTTTCTCTGCCGTTAATAAGAATGGATAGAGTTCCTTTGCCTAGACCACAGAATGGTAAAGAAAGCTAATAGATTATTCAGGTTTGAACGTAAGGACCTTAAGTACAGCAGCAGTGCAATAACCCATTGACTTAAAAGTCTTCGTTTCTATGCGTTAGAATTATAAAAACTATTCTATAAAATTACAACAAAACACATAGTAGTCGAAACGAAACGAAACGAAAAAGTAAAACAGGTTTTGACCGAAACTATGGTGCATATAATAGAGAAATCCATCCAAAACAGTATGTTATATGCAGATTTTATTGAAAATGATATAACAATTGACTTACTCAGATGTTATTATGATTTGATGAACTTAGATCATCAAATGTTTATACTTTCTTCATATTATTTTCGTCGTAGTTGACCGGATCCAGGATATTTTAGACAATGTCAGTAATAACTGAGAAAATATCTAATACCTACACGAGTATTTAGAAGACCTTGATAATGCAGATGATATTGTGTTACTCTCATACACACATGATCTATATGCAGTCAAAAATATTTTAGTTCAAATTACTAGAATTTGAATTAATAAATGTTAGCCTAAAAATCAAAATTTGAAAAATTGGGTGCCACTGCGTGAAACTAACCAATCATGCACTATTATCAATTAGTGGGCTAGAGAATGCAGATGCCAGCTGTTTACTTACTTAGGGAATATTCTCTCAAACTATGGAGCACAAAGCAGGAGATTGCATCCCGTATAGGGGTTACATATAGTTGAGTTACTGAAGCTTAAGTACTTAATGCCACCAGTCCCTATTTCAATGAGATCGGATCGCGGTCGGGATTGGTGTAGAGACTTTTTGACACTTCTTGTAAACCCATTCAATATAAAAGGATCCCGGTTAGCTTCTGTTACATCCAAAACAAAATTATCAGTGCTTTATAAGCAGATGTCTGCAAAATATTCTTCAACTATAATGTTTTAAAACGATTTTTAATGAGAAACTTTTTACTTTAACTAACCAAAAGAACATTAAAATAGAAGTAAAAAAAAGTGAGTGATTTGAGTGGATTTATCATACTTTACTTAAGATTTATGATTATCTTCGATTGTCGTAAAAGACAGTTCATACTTATGTAAAGCTGTAGTATCGGATTACAGAACTACATGGACCAGAATGGAATTCGAAATTTGTGTCTAATTCGTTAAACTTTTAATAACAAGTCGATCTGAATACTTGATTTATGTATTAATGTACCCAAATACCTTATATACATAAATAAATTAATTATAAGTAAAAAACAAATAGCTCATTATTAATTATAGATGATTTACCAATCAAATCTGATTTATAATTCATACTTAAAAAATTGATGGAAACGCAAGTAAACATTTCAAATTAACACAAATTAGTAATTAAATTATTGAAAAAATAAAACAATTAATGAATTAAAAAAAAGATAAAATAAACCAATGATCTATGAAAATATAATTAAAGCGCAGTAACAGTTAAAGTATTAAATGTACATAAATATATATATATATATATTAAGCGAATAAATAAATACAAATTAATATAGAATATAGGACTGAAATTACAATTATATAATTCTGATAATTGAATATACAATTATATATAAGTATATATATTCCATGTCATGAGCATAAGTATTTGCCTATTAACTTAATTGATGTGTTGAAGTAAGTTAGTTCTGACTGTTTTGACTGCCTTATGTTATTGCTCCCCAATTCATTAGTTTATAATTTTCAATTAGTAATTGCCAGAATTTTGAAACAATAAAGTTATATATAGATTATATATATATATATATATATATATATAATAATATATATGATGTTAATACATTTATTTAAATTAATTAAATTTATATAGCTACTTCTGTATATATATATATATCTGTATACATATATATATATCAATGAATAAATGAATAAAAATATGCATGTAAACAGAAAATTTCCAGCTAAGTTTTAATGAAATAATTCTGATATTCCAATAAAAACGTCAATTTCTTCATTATTCGGTAGTACGTGATTTTTTATTGCAGAATTTCTGTTTTTCATAAATTTACAATTAATTTTCACTGCATTTCGAATGCGGCACGTGGCAGGAAAATTCAAGAAATGCAATTTTCCAATCACAACACAAGAAAAAATAATAAAACTAAATTTTATATTATTTTCACATATATTATATATCTACATATATAAGTACTTTCAGTATATATATAAGAACATTTAACTATTTATATATATATATTAAGAATTTTTACGGAATACAAAAATAATTATGACTAAAACAACGATTACTCATTAAGGAAACAAGTTAATAAAACATTATAGTTCTTAATTTTCATATATTATACATAATATTCTATTTTATTGCGCTCAATAGAAACCGCAATATTCGATTCAGTAAAAGAAGCTATTGGAGAGATGAGAGCTATGCGAAATGTAGAATGGTTCGATAATGCTGGGAAGCAATTGCAACAAAAAATACAGCGATAATGAATAGATATGATAAATAGAGGTACAAGAACAGCTGCCCAATACCACCGTGAAAAAAGAAAAACTGTGTAAAAGGGAGTTTTACAAGACAAAAAACAAACAAATAGATGAGGAAAGAAAGAGAAAGAATACAAGAGACTTTTGTAGTCAAATAAATAGACCTTTTGTATGCAACCATAAGAATGCGGTAGTACTAACTAAAACAAATCAAGCCAAAGAGAGATGGAAGGAGCATTTTACCCATTCATTAAGACAACAGAATAAATGAAACGGTAACGGTAATGACTACAATACCACAACTGATGGCGAGTTCCGATCCTTCAAGTGTAGGCGACGTAAAAAAGTTAAAGTTGAGAAAAGCATCAGACGAGAATAATATTACAACTGAGTTGTATAAATACGGAGGTGATCAGGTAGAACCCGAATTGAACTCCTTGATATATGGAATATGGCACAGTGAACAAATGCCAGAAGTATGGAAAAGCATGGGATGAGCATCTGCACGACAGATTGGAGTATTGAACTGGAAGTAGCAGAAGATCTGGACAGATAGAGACAGATCGTGAGGAAGACCAAGACTCACACTAGACTCATAGTGTTTTATTAAATTATTAAATTATTAAATTCTTATTCTTCTTACTTTTTAAATATTAAAAAATAAAAATATTTGAAATATAAATATAGCATTTTTAAACGTTTGGATTCAAAATTATATGAAAATATTCTTCTGATTCATATTTTGATCAAATTTTTATTAAAATATATTACTTGGACCTCATTCTTAAATCTGAAATACATTTCTTAAATTTCCTTACAATTTTACAAATCCTTTACAATTAAGGCATTTTTTGAGGACTCATCGGTATAAAGCTGATCAAAATTTATTATAATTTGAGAATGTTGGTTTTCGAAGTGTTAAGAGTTTGAAGTTGTAGAATTAAGTTAAATTTGTAGATTCATTGATTATAGTTTGCACCTTACATTTTCCTTTGGGTACACTTCACTTATGCTAGACTCGAATAACCTGACGATCTACGTTACTTTTACTGTAAAACACACTTTTTAGCAGGGATATCGACAAATCTTCCCTACATTGATCGATTTCTTCTTAGTGGAGTTAAATAACAATTGAATTTTCGTTTTACTTCAGAGTTACTGAAATACTCAAAAATTTTAAGCATCTTGTTTAGAGTGACATTTTTAATATTTGAGAGTCCCTGAAACATAGATTAAGTTGGTTTACTAAAGGCGAATCTGTCATCCTGCAACGATGGTTTGAAGACTTGCTTATAAATAAATATTATATTTTATTTTATTCTGGCTAAACTTTTTGCCAGAATGGTATAAAACATAAAAATTTTACAAATAAGTTTGATAAATATTATAGTTTTTTATGTGGATTTTCAAGACAAATTTGGGTTCTACTTTTAAAGATTAAACCCCATTGTTGTCTACTGTAGAAGCGTATACAACGAGTTTAATTGAGGTCGTTATTTTTGAAGTTAGGTGGTAGAAATAACCTTGTAAAACCTGATATTAAAATACTGCGCTACTACAAATTATATAAATATTATTCACATTACATATATATTAAATAATAACCATGAAAGTTAGTTCTATCTACATAATTCAAATACATATTAAACCTTTAAAAAGTGAAAGAAAACAATTTAATTGGAAATGTACGACATGACTTCAGTCATATGTCAGAGTGTGACAGATGACAAATCAGGAATCTATGGGTATTAACGTATAATTAAATAGGAACACAACTTATTCGCGCTCGCAGTTCTTTAAATCAAATGGTAGGCTGCAATACTAGTGTTGTGTCATAATACAAAATATTCCAACTCGATTAGTTGCCGTGAAGTCTTAACACAGTATTATGCGTCTATAAACGCCCTTGGAATTTCAAGGACTTCCGCCATTACCAATTGAAGTTATACATTTAGACACAGCAGCTGAGCCGAAGCTACCAGATCCCGTTGGTTGGCATAGATGAAACTCAGTGACTATCGTTTATATTCCAAACAGTTGTGTCTACTGGATTTAAGTTAACAGGCACAATAAAATATTTAAACCCTTTTTCAGCGAGGCTATGGTCATGTATCAATAATATATTGGAACAATGCAAAATATTCTTTTCTTCCACCATTTGGTTGGTGGAGGTGTTTGGGAATATGAGAAAAACCAACCGGATAGATTAATAATTCTACAAAAAAACCATGAGAGTTGCTCAAAACCTGATTTTTAAGTATTCAGAACATAGGATTTATGGAACATCTATCATATAGTCCCGATTATGCACAGTAATTTTATTTCCTTCACATTTCATGGGAAATATAAAAATAATTTTGTAAATTTATTAAATAAATTTTGTGAAAATTTGGTTGCATGCATTTCCATAAGCGATGATCATTCTTAAATTTAATTGGGAACTTGGTGAACAGAAAGTCGAAATTGAAGGCTAATCACTGACTAAATAAATAGTAACCAATAGTATGAATCTCGAAATAATACAAGGATCTTGCTTTGATATTTACATTACTGTGGTGTTCTTACACCAAACATATTAAATTTAGTTTGAGTTTAGCTATAGGAAGTCAGAGATCTTAGCTATTAGGATTCTGTTATGCCGTACAAAGATATAGACAACGTTTAGCAAGTGATGAATTGAACAAAAGTTATCCGAATTTAGAATCTGTTATTTAAAAACTCAATGATAAATGAAAACAGTTGTTTTCAATCACAGGGAAAATAAATTAAATTGTAAGGAGGATGGTTCATACTTGCAATCCAATTGCAAATCAAAAACGTTTATAAACGGAGAACTGGAATTAAAGTTAAAGAGAACGTTGGTATGATCTTATTATATATAAATATTATACATAGAATTTTTTTTTATAATTTTCTTAAATCTTCTTAAGGTAAAATAGATATTATTGTGGAAATGAATTCTATGTAGATCACTACCAGTGAACTACTTCAATATATAATTGTTGTGCTTGGTAGTCAATAATCTGAATTGATGATTAAAGAAACAAATAACATAATAAAATAAAATTAAATAAAATATTCTGAACGGATTATAATGAGACATGCGAAAAGTATCATCAATGAGAAAATATATACTTGATAAGTGAATTTGAACGACAATGAGGGGGTGTAGGAAGGCATAAATATTTGCCAAATTAATAAGAGGTGGCAAAATTTAAAAATTTGAAATTTTAAAAATAATTCAGATATGAATGTATATTTAAATACTAACAAAAAAAAAAACAATCCAAAAAATAGATTGTGAACGGATGTGCAAAATTAAAAGTGAATGCTTAAGGTCTATTAATAGAAGATTTGAATAAAAAATAGATATACTGGCAATAAAGTAGCAAGAATTTACTGAATGATTTTTCATTTGTCTCACATGAATTTTGCCGCTTCAAATTCAAAGATACATTGACACTTGAACAAACAAAGTATATTTCTTCTGTAAAGGCAGGGTTAAGGGGATCGGCATTAGAGAATACTCCTACTGTAAATGAAACACTTTTAAGCCATGTAGAATCTATCCACACCGGTCCAGTCCAACATATTCAGTAAGAGAATACTCTTCTCTTAAGCCATGTAGAATTTATCCACATCTGTCCAGTCCAACATATTCAGTAAGAGAATATTCTTCTTAAAGTTTAAGAAGTTTAAAGAACTGGGAATTCTTTCTAAGTTTTTAGAACTATTTCGTCATCATTCGAAAAGATAAATTAGTAATGAGGCGTAATATGTACGCAATTTATCAAATTGCTAGAATTCAAGAACATCCTTCAGTAACCTTTATGTTTTGATATTTTGTATTACTTAAAATTCAAATAAATGTCTTTTTAATTTTAAACCGACACTTTAGTCTTGTAAAATTTGTCATAAAAGTTTTTTATATAACATTGTAAAGTTGTAGTAGTCGATTTGACAAACACACAATTCTGGTTTGAAAAATTTCTTCTTTTTGAAATACTGTGCGGAACAAATATTCCTTAATGGTATTAACCCATTATATCCTAGTGAAACTGAAATAGTCTAAAAACGAGCTCTGCAAGCTAAGCAAATCTATTGGTTACATCACAAGAGTTAAAGAAGATATTATGTAAAATTGAAACCAACGTTCAGATTATGATGAGTTCCCCGACAGAACGATTCCAAATTCTGGATTCTGGATTATGCAGAGTTTGCTTATGCAAATTAGAATGACCTGGTATTTATAGTTACCAATAATAAGTCTTTCATGGCAACTCATATCAGTCAGTTCTACCAGTAGCGAATTAAATTAGGGTACCAAACACAGACAATTCGTAAATGGATTAGCTAAAGATTAAAGAGAACAGCTCATATTTTGAGTTCAAAATTTATGAGTTTTAGCTATTTTGGTAGAAAGAATTAAATAGTCCTATTTTATTTATTCTTTATCCATTTGTCTTTTGCAATTACGCCCATATGTGGTTGATATAGACAGCAGGGTACTTCCAAGTAAAACACTGATTTCATTACTTTTTGCCATTAGTTTTTGAAGCAGACATCTAAGCAATTTGTTTATAAGTTTACTTCTCAAATGTCTACTTAATATACATTAAGTACCTTCTGCTCAAAAAGTATTATAGGATTTTGTAGGATCCTATAGGATTTTGTAAATAAAACACACAAATTTAAATTTTATTCCAAATTTATTTTATCTTCTTCAAAATATGCGCCTTCTGAAGCGATACTTATATGCCAACGCTTAACCCAATCTTCCATAAACATTTCGTAGGCCCGTGAAGATATGACTTTTAGTTCGTACGGCGAATTCTCTTTTACCAATTAAATCGATTCAAAACGCTTACCAAGAAGGGGCAATTTGAGTTTCGGGAACAGGAAAAAGTTGCACGGCGCCAGATCTGGCGAATATGGTGCCTGAGGGATGACAGTGGTGTTGACAGCCGTGTTTGGTCAAAAAATCGCATACTTCCATAGTAAAAATCGCTAAATGCACTTGAGGTAGTCTCACATTAACAGCTGCTGTAAATAAACTAATTGACAGATGGCGCTCAAATTTGTACCATATGTCAAGAAAGGGTGTACCAACATAACAAAAAATTTTTTTGAAAAACGTCTATTACTTAAGGAGTAGTTAACAAACTTTTTGAGCAGAAGGTATTCATACTTAACATTATAAAACTCATTCTCATTTCGACATTTTTTTGAGTTTTTTGACATAGAGGATTAACATTCATATCAGAATTACTGGATGCTTAAAACTATATTCTTTAAAAATTTTCAAATGCAATTGTATATAGACACAGCTATACTTTATTAAGTTTTGTGTAAATTGGTAGAATATATGAATTACATTTAACAAATCTACTAACCATTTATGTCTATTATTAAAGTTCAAGAATATACTTGAGTCGCATTACTCGTAATATAAAGGATCAATATGATAGGCCATTATAGTGAATGATGAAAAAGAGGACATTAAATACATTGGTATTCCACTCTTACCACTTCGATGAAACTTGATAATATCGAGTCAACTTAGAATTTGTCGTTATTCTTGTTGTTCAATCTCTTTAACAAAAATAGAACAAATATAAAAAGGAATATAAAGTATGAAAGAAAGTGCAAGGCACAATACAAGCCGTTACGAATTTAACTAAAGCTAGAGGACTATATCAGTCAGCCGTAAGTTCTTAGCTTATAGTAATTATTATAATGTAATCTGAATAATTATTTATATATTTTATTAGATAAGAGAAAATAGCTATTATAAATAATAAAATATGCAATATAACAAATACTACATATATTTTTGCTAGACCTGTTTACTCAGTTGCATACTTTATTGCAAGTATGTTTGCAGAATAAGTCTATGATCTTTTATATTGCAGCCATTTTGGATGATGTGGAGTTGATTAATATTTTATAGAAAAAAACACATTCATATGTATTCCAAATATTCTCTGCAGTTAAAAGAAGCTATGAGCATAGGAAATACTACAGATGTACGACTTTTATTATTATTGTTAAAGTCAGGTTAAACTCCGGACTAAATAGTCCGATTTTGGAGGACGCCTATTAATTCAATGATAAGAAGATATTAACAGATAATGCTCTTAAGATCGCTGAATTCACCACAGGAAATACTTGAATTTGTTGCATTAATACAATTCGCAAACTTATTGAACCAGTTACTAAAGTAAATGCTTGTCTGTACTCAAATTTAGTGACTTGCAAGAAATTATTCCATATGCTCAATCACAATCACTTAATGAACGCTCTTAAATCACAAGCTATTCCAGGAGATATTAGAGAAATAATGAAATGCAGTTATGGTGAAACATTTATGTTAGGAGATTACACAATGGCGTTCTTAGCAGGTCATCTCCACCAATAAGCAGCGCTAGGTACGGATCAGCACTATCACATCCTATTCTTTTGGTTGAGTTCAGTGAAACAATCGATATAAAATGAACTGAAATCGACTGAGTCTGTGAAATAAATTAGAAGATCTAGAATATGCTGATGCCCTTTATTTTGAATCCAGGGATTCAAAATTGAAATTACTAAATTTAACACTCTGAAAATAAATACCAATTATGTTTATCAAATAAATAAAGGACATTATATTGAAATTATGAGATGATAGCACTGTCGGCACATCATCTATTATTAATAACAAAGAGAAGATGCGCAACTGAAAATCTTAAGAGTGAATGAAGAACTGCCGCAGTAAAAACTACCATTAAAATGGAAATTTTCTGTCTTCAATAAATTGCAGATATTCCGTATTAAATGTTTTACGTAAATTTTAAAATTGGAAGCATAGAAGTAGCAATGAATACTAATGAAGAATATAAATGCTACATTCTTATTAAAAAAAAACATTATCAATCTCTCTATCAATAGACTGATTTCAAAAGCTATGTGTATAATAGGGATATGTGTAAGTTATCAGGACTCCTTTTCATAACGGACAAACCACTGCAAACAAACCGCATTGAAGATCGTTTGACCCTAAACAAAAGTAACAAATATTGTATCTTAATATCGTATTGTAGAAATATTGTAACTAATTAAACATTAAAGAAATAACATATATTGTTTCAAAACTAAAATAGATTATATTATCGGAACTGATCAAACAATGACCGACAGCATGGTACTATATTTTATTATAGTTGCGCGACCTAACCAAACAACGAATTCTGTTATCAGAATTTGATACTTCAAATCCGGGCTATAAATATAAGAAAGGATTTTAGATGTAAGTTAGTCTTAAGAAATATGTTGAATAAAGTGGTTGTAGAGGCTACAAAGAAAGGAAAATACATAGTATTAATTTGTATGTATCTAATATCATGTGTAGACCATAAGGGCTCGTAGCGATATAAGACTACAGTCATTAAAGTTATAG
>NC_051846.1:137641631-137649241 GCF_002237135.1 Teleopsis dalmanni | reverse complement strand
GTTTTAATATAAAATATCATACCATCGTGGTCATCATTTGCTTCGATTTTGTATGCAGGATTCGAACTTGGTGGTGTACTAGGAGAATCTCTAGCTTCTCGAGCACCTGTACATATTTTTATTGTTATAAGAATTAGTGCGCATAAATAAATTTCAATTTGTAAATAAAAAATTTATTGTCAATATCACAGACATTTTCAAAAACATTTCCATTGGAAAAATATATCTATAATATATAGTATATTGTTGAACTTGTTTATTTATAACATTTGCTAAATGCATGAATGCTTGTACTTGTGGAATGAATATATCAATTTAAAAGATAAATAAAATTTATTTTTGGGTAAAAAATATTGATCACGTGGTGGTGCCATCAGTCAAGCAATCAGTTATTTTCCTGTCAATAGTCTGATTATTTTTGTCTACATTTTTATAAATAAAATTCTAAGAAATTGAAAGTAATAAGACAAGGTTTCCTTTGAAAAATATTTTGATCTAATATTTTAAAAAATTTTTTGGCACATTTTTCATTAAGATCACTTTTTTATAAAAAATATATAAAAATTTAAATATTAAATGACCTTTAATGTTGATTTTCAAAATCTAATTTTATTCAAAATCCTAATTTTATTAATATTAACTATTTACAAAACTATTAAACGTTGAGATTTATTTTATTAGTAATTTGCTTTGCTATATTTGTATGTTTGTATATAAATATACTATACTCTGCCTCAAAACTATTTACTTATTTTTAAGATGTAAAAGAAAATTACTTATAAAAGCAATTTGCAGATCTAGAGAAAATTTCTTATTTATCTAATTTAAATATTATTTTGTTTGTTTTAGATAAACAAATTGAATTCCCTCGGGTACATCTGTATATCTCTACATTAGTACATATATGAAAACATTCTGTAAGTTTTGTTGAAAATTAAAAAATTAAAAAATTGAAAAATTTAAAAATTGAATTGAAATAAAATGGAAAAGATAAAAATAATAAACAAAACCCCTAAAAAATAGGAAATCGAATTGGAAAATGCATGTGATATGATGTTGTGGTGTTGTGATGGTGTGATGTTCAAGTTCCCAATTGCGCCGTTTGAATTCACGCGAAAAAGAACGTTTGTACTTGTAAATCAGATCTTCAGTTATATACGTTATAGATGTTCTTTTTTAATCGAATTCGTTGCGTGTATCTGTTTATCAACTTTTTGAAATCATATATTATTTTTACCTCTCTTCACGTAAGCCAAAGCTTCGACGATTAGTTTCTGATTAACGCCGCATAAATTGGCCGTCAAACGCTCGCATTTCTTGTGACAATTAACGTCACACTCTGCTCGAGTCGAAGAGGAATTTGGCGATGATGAGGACGATGGGGACGATGGAGACGAGGTGAAGAGCAGAGCACATCATCGTATCAATGATAAAAATAAGTTTTGGCAAAATAAAAATATATAAAAATATGTATATAAATTAAAACTTATTTGTTAATACACAATTTATTTAAATAGCATTTGTTTGATTTCAAAAATTATTAATTTAATTTAAAAAATATTCATTTGATACACGTCTTTATGTTCATAAAAAGTATATATCACATTTGTCTTGGACATATTTGAATGATATTTTATTTTTTATTAAATTTTTAAGAATTATTTTTTTTAATTACACAAATAACTAATTTTATTGTGTTTAATGCCAAAAAAAAATTAATTAAGACACACGTATATAATTTTTTGTATATTTAAAAGTAATAAATTCAATAAAATTATTTTTATTTACATTAAATCTATAATTTATATCAAGCTAAATGTCACTAGATAGTCAAATAAAATTAAAATTAGTTTTATGATTTTTAAATTTAATAGCTTTTGAAAGTTATTATTGATATTCACGGTCTCTCAAGAATATCAGTTTGCATGGAAATAATGAAATTTATAGCTGATAAATTGAAAGAAACGTATTCACAATGAAGAAACGAATTGCCGATGAAAATAATTTTACCTCTTGAGAAGTAAAGAACTCTACTTCCTAACGATAGAGTGACATTATCACTTTATTGCTAAAGTGATAATATCAAGAAAACTCACACTTTACTCATTCTAATAGCAACAACGATGTTGGCGTTATAATAAAGAAGAATAAAGTAGAAAAAAATGCTAAATTTTATAGTTATAGTTAAAAATCTAGTAAATATTTGAATAGCAACACAATATCTAGAATTATTCTAAATTATTTTTGGAACCACTCAAAACAACGTTATCTAGTCACAACGATACAATCATGAATTGGAATTTTTATTTGATCATCCTAATATAATCACAGTTATTAAAACAAATAAGTTCAGATGAGAAGGGCACATCATAAGAGCAGAACAAAATTACACCCCAAAACGCATCATGATTGGACAGTATGCAGGAAGTAGAAGCAGAGATTGTCTAAAACTAAGATAGATAGAGGTAGTTGATCAGGAACCAGAAGTTTTAGATTTGAGATGTTGGAGAGTGAAAACGAGAGTTCGAGTCGAATGGAGACGTATACTACATCAAGCAAAAACTCGTAAAGGGTTATCTAGCCAATGATGATGATGATTCTCAACCATTATTTAAGCTAAACTGAAACTTTCTTTATTCAATGATAGTAATATTATAGTTAATGCTAGGTCCGCAGACAGAAATAATTTTCAGAGAGAGTGATTTTATATAAAATATTAAACTGTCATATATGTCATACATGATGGGACATGTATGTATTTATATATAGTACTTCAGTATATAAGCATATATATGTACTTCAGGGTGAGGACTTGAAGTTATTTCTTCCGTTTGGCTATATCCTGCTAACTGAGCTATAGAGCAAATAAGTTAAAACTTTTTATTTTAATTAAAAAAATAATTAATCTCTTTAATTTAAAATAGCAGTAAAGTTGTCACACAGTGTGCAATTGGAATGCATATTTAACTTATGCATTAAGCTATTTCATTTTGGAATAGTTGAACTATTTGCATCTAAGATTCTTAGTGGTTGTACATTGTGATACCAATAATAGATTAAAGTAGTTATCAAGATTATCACTCTAACTTAGTTGTTAAGTTATAGACTAACTACTTATTATAAATATTGACTATTGTTATTAACAGCTGATTTAGAAGATGATATGAGAATAATATATAATCGCACAAATTAAGTTTTAAACTATCAATACGTAATCCCTGTATTTAATACTGACTTTTACTTGATTCTAGAACATGTAAAAATATCGCAAGTTTATGCTTAAGTATTTTTTTAAATATTTTTTTTAGCCAATCAAATAAATAATACTTCTTTGTCGAATTAGTTTGAATTTGTTATTATTTTAAAATTAAGAAATAAAAATAATTAAACTAATAACTAATTTTGATGTAAAATAAATAGTATATATATATAAAGAATGCGTATATTCTTATATATATAATTGTATTTAGTTAATAAAAAATTATTCTGCTAACAGTAAAAAACGACTTTATTTCAAAAATATTTTTATTTATCAAAATAATACAATTATATTATAATAATTATATTATTTTCTGTCATTTTTTGCTTCGAACTATTGCTGTTTTCTCGTAAAAATACATGACATTGTCCTTGAAAATCGAACTCCGCTACTTTTACAGGACGCAGGTCGTGCATTGAGTTCTTACCAATAAAATAAGTTAGAGATCAGAAAAAATAATACTTTAAGATTTATATAAAGACTTTATGGTGTATGCATAAAATTTTTTTTGTGTTATTAATTCAATGAATCACGTAGTCTATGTAATGATAGGTGAGGCACAACACTTCTCTTCCTTTGGACTATTTACGGTACCATAATTGCAAATAACTAGAAGAGATTTACAATAATTTTTGTGATAAATATAACTAAAAATGACCTTATAACACCATTTATTACCCTATAATCTTTAACCTACCCTATATCCTTTAATCTCCCTAAAGTATAACTCCTTTTTGTTTGGTAGAATTTTGACCTATTAAATTAAGGATTTATAATTTAAATTTATGAATTTAATTATAAATTCATGCTGTAATTAAAAACAAATATTATTTAGTATTTTTTTGCAAATGCTATGATTGCAAATCAATTAATTAAATCTTTTTGTCTTTTCTGATGTCTGAATATCGTTTATTAAGAGATAACTAACGCTTTTTGAAAGTTACAGATGATTTATATATTCAATGTACATTTACATATATTACATAAACCTATTTTTACCAGATATTTTATATGAATCTTACCAGATATAGTCAATCCAATTCGCTTAATGTTGATATGATATATTTGTATTTATACGAATAATAAAGTCACTGTCTAAACTATAATACGATTATTAAAACCGGAGATAATAGATTGCCGACAATAAGCTAGATAAATAGATTAGCAAATCAATCTCATTATATTAAATCGGTTAATACTTGTATTCTCCTTTACTGCGTTTAATATATCTAGTTGTATTTGATAAACATGCGACATCGTGAACCTTGTTAAGTTCTTAAAAGTTTTCTATAGTTATTTAATATGATTTATGTAGAAATACTTAATTTAACTTGTATTTCAATACAATAAATCCGTATAAATTTATGGATTATATGTTCGCAATTACCTCTGAAATAACTCTAAATTTTCTGATCTGCAGAATTAAATACATTTTTCATGCAAAATCTCTACAAAAGCATATCAATCATTTATATATTATATAAATATTATACTCTTATACATTATATAAATGCAAAATCAAGGAAGTGAAATGAAATTCTTGATTCAAATTCTTGATTTTTACACACTTGAGATGTGTTTAACCCCCACAAAAAATGAACTAATTAATGACAAATGACGCGCAAATTAAACCTGGGTTAAGAAAACCATTCCTTCTTAAGTGGGTTCTTTACATGCTGGACTCCCGGTACTTTTTGAGCTTTTTACGAGCTTTGTGGACTCGTAAAGTTCTATTATTTTTGTCTGTAATAGTGCACGAGCAAAGCAAAATGATTGTGTTTGCGAGAAGTGAAGGATATAGTTCAATTTTCATCGTTCAAATGGAATAAATATTTGACTGATTTGCTAACTTTTCCAAACAAATCTAATGTACTATATTTTACGTGGGATGCATTACGTATTGGAAATTAGAAGAACCTTAAGTAGAGCGTACCACACAATGGTTGAGGAATATTTCTTATAAATTTTAATTTATAACAATAATATTATTAAATGTATCAATTATTAATTTAATTTAAATTAATGTAGTCATAATTACTTACTACTTGGCAATTAATTTATTTCTATCGATTTTAAATCTTTCTATGAGTTGTTATTTTATTTTTAGGTATTGTTTAAATTTTATCTAAAATGATAATCAATCTCATAAATGACTTTGGCTCTTGACGCAAGTATTAAATTTAAAAAATGTTAAATAATTTTTATATATAAATTTTAATGTGATTACTTTCATTTATTTTCAAAAGTTTGATCTTTGTTTTGCGTATTTATTCAAAAATATATATATATTTTGGCTATTTTCGTCAACTTAGAAGGGTGTTCATTTTGATCTTATATAAATATAAAACGATGCATAAATATGTTTATAATTATTTATTTTTAAATAAAAATAAACAATGTCTGGGATAAAATTGTCTAGTCTTGTGATAAAGAAAACGTAACTATTAACTATAATTCTGACACAAAAGTTATTAAAGTTATTATTTTACAACTTTTACAATTAAATTTTATTGAGGTGTGCTTTATCGTATTATAAATATATATAAAAAAATTCCTTCACATGTTTCAAATAATATATAAATATTATTAATCATACTAACATTATTTTTGATATGACTAATACTAAATAACTTAAATAATTTTTAGCTGAATTATTATTTTATTACAGATTGATAGAGGGAAGCGAAAAAATATTGTTATAATAATTTACTTAGAAGGTCCCATTACGACGTTTCGACCAAACATTGCCGTATTTATATTAATTAATACAATATAACCACGGAATTTATTTATTGTTTTCACTGCTTTGTGATTAGCAATTAAGTAGACTCTGAAAAGCTGTTGGATTTTATTGGATCAATGAGCTTAGATCATTAAATATTGTATAAAGATGTAGTTTATATAACTAGTATGATTAGGGAATTGTCTTCTACGTTTGTGTTTCTTTAATACGAGACACATAATATAGTTATATACGTGCATACATATTTACAGTATGAGTTTAAGAGAAATATAGAAAATTAATAGAAGCAACAAGTCATGATATAAACATGAGGTTTCAAACGGATTTAACCGTTTCGCAACACAATATTAGCAAACTTTCATTGATCCCTTAGTATAATGGGGTCATCTATTTGTTTGGTTAATTTGTTCGGTAAGCAGTAAAAGTATTGTTTCTTCTCGAACCGTCTCAGATGATGGGTGCATCCATATTGAGTTAACACTAATTTTCGAAGTAATGTATGTTTAACTATTAACAGTTTGAAGTTCATAATCTTCTACTTTTGTATTACGGGATACGGGATATATTTGTTACGGAATATATAATAGAATTTTATTTACGGCAAGACTTTAAGAGAAACCTGAATTTATAAGAAACAACAAGCTGTACTAAAAGCGTGTACTTTTATATGGATGTCTCCGTCTTGTAACACAATACCAGCAATCTCTCATTGATCCCTTAGTATAATAGAGTCAACGATTAGTTGATTTGTTCAGTAACTAGTAAGAATGTTTAGTGCAACTAGTGAGTTGATATATATTAGAATACTAACAATTGAAGTTTATTAAAGTGTCTTTTATTGTCAAACTCGATATTTTTCAGAAAATATTATTTATCTTAACATGTTTAAAATATTTTTTTTAGGTATAATATTTCTAAGATATAATTTTTGTTATCATTTTTTAATTTATTTGTGTTGAAAATATATGTCATTTTTGGTTTACTTGGAATAATTAAAAAAAATAAAACAAAATATAATATTCAAGAAGTATTAAATAGGAAAAATGGAATGAAAGAATCCTTTATACAATATGCGAATATTCGAATCTGAGGTCTTGTAATTTGGACATTTTCAACGATTAGTTTAATTACTTTAGTAAATTATATGAGTATTTAATTACTTTATTTAATTACTTTATTTAATTACCTTAGTAAATGATATGAGTATTTTCTACTTATATGTTCTTTTTAATTAAATGGATGAGGTTTACAATATCATTTTAAAATTTTGTTCAAATTAAAAATTAATGAGGGTCTGAAATTTAGGTAATGATTTTTGATTTTTATTTTAATTTAATTTAAGATGTTATGATGTTGTAACATCTACATTTTGCTTTAATAAACAAGAGATGTGGGACTTCTTCATGTATCTTCAACCGTAGTAAGTTCTGGGGGCTTTTTAGTCTAGTTAAATAATTGATATATTTTGACTGACCCCCATTGCTTGACCAATTAATGCGTTCCAATTAATCAGTACATAAACGGATTGATCATACCTTAAAAAAATCAAAGTTCGGTTGGCAATAAGAGATTTCGTTGATGTTACTGACATTTCCATTCATTTTAATA
>NC_051846.1:137637492-137641531 GCF_002237135.1 Teleopsis dalmanni | reverse complement strand
AAGTCTAGATTGATGACAAACAAGATAATGTTTAGTGTTTGGAGAAATGGATAGAAATTATTTATTACGATCTGTTTCAGCGTGGTGCAATGATTAGTTCAGTCTTCTTCTGCTCATAAATCGACCGCTTCAATGCAATTCAATTAAAATAAAACGAACAGATTTGTCATCCATAATGACAATTTCAGGCCACACACATTTTTGATGGCTCAGAACAAATTAAGGGATGGGAAGTTTATATCCGGACTTTAAATTATCTGATACCAGTCGTTTCATTAAAACTCTCTTAATGGTAAAAATTGGTTAATCGAATCGCCGCTGTCAATCACTTGGTCAAGTTTTTTTCTAATAAACCACCGATGATATTATGAAGCTTCCCGAAAAATGACAAAAGATTATGTTCTAATCAATAATGATCAATATATAACTCACTAATATTGATACTTTCAATGAAGAAAATTTCTGTTGTAAAATTTACCAAAAAAATTTATTTTATTTATATATTATAATTCAAGTAAAAACATTAAAATTTATAAAAGACTACATAGAGAGTAGAATTTCTTGCAACAAACAACCTATTTCCTATCTTAAGCTCCATCTATGTTCTGGTACTTCTCATATCTCAAGAAACTCTTTCTGGGAAACTGTTTTTTATCAATCGGAAAGATAACAGTAGAGGAATATTATACAGACTTTCCGGAAAACAACTACCGAGATGGGATTGAACGAAAAATTAAAGGATCGTTGGTATTGTGTTTGTGTTTATGTCCACAATATCTTTTTATTTCAATTCAAAGTCAGTTTTCATTACAAGAAATGTCATTTGTCATTCTTATTTATAGGGCTGTCAACACCTCTCCTTTTAAGGTTGAATTTGAAACGGCGGTAGTTTAATAGGGTCTAAATCGATCGCCAGATTATATCCTCGTCGTCACTATTATGTCTGTGTTTTCCACAATATTTCTTTTTCAATCCAAATTCAGTTTATATTACCAGAAATGTCATCTGTCATTCTTATTTATTGGCTTGCCAACATAGGAAATAACTATATTAGAGCTAAGTAAGATTATATTGAAAAGTAAAGTAATTTTTACAACCAAAAATTGATTTTTATAAATAACCTAGTACGTCTTATTTTCATTGGACCAATCATTTTTAATGAGCTTTGTTAGAATTCATATATACAACACATAAATTTTTAGAAATATTTGAAAATATTTATTTAAATACTTTGAATTAATTGTCGAAGAAACAAAACATCCGAAAAAAACAATTCTATTTTTAAAATAATCTTCCCAGGCCGGAAACAAGTAATTTGGAATATTAATCCAATAAAATATCGACTTGATCCTTATTCTAATTGAATTCTTCAGTGACGCTTGCGGAATAAAACTCAATTAATAAATGGATTAAAGTGGCAACATACAAAATCCAATTATAATTAATAAAAAAAAATAAAAATAACAGATAAGGAAAACTATCTGTTTTCTAGAAATAAGTCAAGTGCCATGGGCAACAAATAAGAAATCGATTCGAAATCTGCTGCCAAAACTACAGGCGACCTGTTCCCACACCTTCAAGCCCCCCATTTGGTAGGGGTCTCACTGCACGATAATCTGACGATAATCAGTCTTCTGCAGCATCGGGAATCTATAATAAGGAAAAATAATGAAAAATTTATTTTAGAAATGAAAAAAAAATCAAAATAAGAAGAAAACTCGGCGCGACATGCGATGTAAACGTCATCAAGTGACAACGAATTTGAGTGTCACGCAATGAGTTTGACGTACGTCGCAGCTTCGTTTCGAAACAGCGAATCTAAGATCTAAAAATAAAAAATTGTAGAATTTAGAAAATTTAGAAAACATTTTTAAATTTCTTAAATTAAAATATTTTTGAGAAATTATGATTTGTGCACTGCCAAGGAAAGAAACGAAGGTGCAAAAAATCGGTTTTCGAGTAAATTTTTACAATCTGTGCTCATTTTGGTTTATATGTGAATTATTTGCTTCTATTCTTTAGGTTTCTAAAAAATCTCATAACATTTTTCGATTGAAATTTTTACACTTAATAAATGCTTGAGTTGACTAAATTCTCAGAACGCAAAAACATAAAATTTTGTTGAGGCTCTGAGGTGTTTTTGCGTGCTTCTGACAGCGACTACTTGTGCAAAAATGCTGATCGTTCTTCTTCTGCAGAATATCGAAAAGAAAATAATTTTTCCGCTTTTCTCATTGCAAACACAACTTGACTCGAGAACATGCCTACGAGCACACACAAGATCACACTTGCCCCAGAAAGCGTTTATTTGCCTTTCGCGCTGATCTCAGCCGTTTTGCGTCCGAAGAGGCACAATTTTCCTCATTTCCCTCACTGAAGAAAATTTTTAATTTTACAAATACAACTTCTACATACTCGTAATTTTTCCGCATCAGTCTCGAGCACAACGGCGTACAGAAAAAATCTCAAGCGGTCTTAGTTGTTGCGGTGGTTTCCTGAACAACGGTTCGGTTCAGATCGGTTCGGTCCGGCTTCGCTCTTTATGGAAATTTTTTATTCTGCCTTTCAAAATTTTGTGCTTCAATACTATTGATCACAGAACCAGTTTCAAAGTGGGTCTTAAGTTGAAGATATAATGGAAATTTTATAAATTCTGAGCTAAACTCTCTGTGGTTCTAATCGAATATTCTGAGATTGAAGACTAAAGAATTCTAGAATTCACCAAAAGTCTTACGTCATATTTTTTGCAATATTTTATTTTATCTCAGATATTTGCAATATTGAAAGAAATTTATAATTTAAAAATTATTTTTAAAACGATATACGGTGTTTGGTTCGAAATCAATTTTTGGAACCATTAATTTTAATGTGATTTTCATGCATTTTCAACATTAGTTTTTAAACGTTTTTGGGATTTGATTAGATGAGAGGTGTAGGGTGTAAGGTGTGAGATGATAAATGGAGCATTTATGTAATGAAACATAATTTTTAATCAACTTAATATAAATGATTTATTATTATATGAAGTTTGATAACAAAATAATAATCTATATTGACAATACACATATTGAAATAGAAATGATTTTATAAAAATTATAATAATCAAATCATGTCTATATTCTTTAACTTACAAAATGGGAAATGGTTTATTAAAAAAAAAATTAAATTAATTTGTTAATAAAATCGAAAAAAATATTAAAAATAATTTCGAAAATTCGAAATTTAAAAAATTATTAATTTTAAAGTATTGAAAATTAATTATAATAAATAGCGAAACCAGAACATGGTAATGTGGTTCAAAGTACATACATTTTAATAAATTTTTATGAATTACAAAATGACGAATAAATTATATGATTTAAACATTTTAATTTTACAAAGAAAATATAAAATTTTTTTTAATAAACCTAGGCTTTAAAGATAATTTGGATCATATCAAATCCAAATCTTTAAAGGATTTAATGATATTTGCACCCAAAGAAGTGAAAGTGTGATTTAAATTCTTAATTTCTCAAAACTTTGTTGAAATAATTAAATAAGTTAAAAAGCGAATTAAACAATTTTTATAAAATTGTTTTTTTATTTTGCTGTGTTTAAAATTACTTGAACACCAAAAAAATATAAAAATTTTTTATAAAAATTTTATTATTATAAAATAATAATCACATTATTATATAGGAATATATCAGTGCATTTAATTATTACACATAATTCAATAAAGTAGTTATTAACAATTAATTATTATAATTAATTATAATTGCATAATGTGTAATATATAGTTAATAAATAATGCAATTATATACATATGTACTTATATGTTATGAAAATCCATCAAAAAATGTCATATTGACAGTTTCGTCCTCTTTTACTAAAAAAAACATAACATACTCGTATTTATTTAAATACATAAATAATTTCTAATTTCTTGGGAATATGAAGTATAGTTAACACTAATAATAACTTGAATAACTATTTCAGACAGCTTATAATGCTTACGCTATAGATTGGTTTACGTGTTTGGATTAACAGTATTGCATCT
>NC_051846.1:137630212-137637392 GCF_002237135.1 Teleopsis dalmanni | reverse complement strand
CGTTTTTTTTAAATACGTACCACTTGAGGTTTAAATGGAGGTACTAGTTGTCGTTTTTCTAAGAGATCCCATTCAATTGGTCTGAAGAAAATGTGATCACTTATATCACCAGCAGGACTATATTGTGAGCCAACACGTTTTGTGTAATCTTTTTCTAAAAGCTTTAAATAAAGAAAGAAAATTGATTGAATGGATTATCTGTCGGTGGAGTGCGAAGTAACTTACACCTTTGAGTATACTAGTTGCCTCAGCTGATATATATACAGGAAACCATGGAATTTCATTGCAAATAGACCAGAAGAGCTCATCTTCATCACAACCACTAAATGGAGATTGTCCAATTAGCATTTCATATAAAAGTACACCGAATGACCACCAATCAACGTTTTGATTATACTTTTCGCCCTATAAGAAGTTATAATTTTTTATATGCGAAAATTTCTCATAGATGCAAAGTTTTTCTACCTTTATGATTTCAGGCGCCATGTAATCTGGTGTACCGCAAAAACTGTCCGCCGTTTTGTCCAGATATATTTGCAATTTACACATACCAAAGTCTGCAATACGTACATGACCTTCGTAGTCTAACAGCACATTGTCTAATTTGAGATCTCTGTGGATTTCACAAAAAAGTTTTATTAAAATTAAATTAATATACATATTTTTATAAATGAATACTTGCCTGTATATGATACCTTTCTTGTGTAAGAACTTTAGACCTGAAATAATCTCGGCACCATAAAATCTTGCACGTTCTTCCGAAAAACGACCACTTTCTTGTATGTGGAACATGAGATCACCGCCATTTAAATATTCCATCACAAAAAATAAGTGACTCTTAAAAGATTTAAAAATTTTTATAAATTTATATTCAAAATTGTTGTTAATAGTTAAATATTAATTTTTGAATACACAAAAATGTAACTATGAGATGATTTACAGCTTAGAATGGCACTTGACGACTAAACATTTTTTCGCTAAATTTATTTAACGAGTATGACACTTTATATAAAATTATTCATTATAAAATTTATATCTTATAAACATTTATTTTATAGGTCAAGCCTTCTGTATGTATTAAGATATATATGATTTTAGAAAAAGATATATTTATTGCAGGAAAATGCATTTACTAATTTATGAATTGGTATCTGACGGAAAGGTGAAATTTATTCTTAAATATATAGCTATTTAAATTTTTCTATAATTTGATACCTAATCTCACTACTTGATCGATTGGCTTATTATTAAAGAATAAAACATTTAGATTTGAAATTTGAAAACATATTAGATAGGTTCTCTCATCTTATTCAAGCCAATTTACTAAAACTTATAATTTATACCAATTAAAAAAAACGGTAGAGTTTGAACATAGTTTAGACTATGTTCAGGACTATCAAATTTCAGTCGTGGTCTCGCGTGTTAACATACAAAGCCAACTTATATTAAATTCACATTATTCGGATTTCGATTTCTTTCAATTTTTGGTGTTTATTCGCAAATTACAATTGCACTTGCTGTGCTATTATTTGAGTTGTTTAAAACTAACACATAAACCACAGCTATATGAATGAACTTAACTATGATAAATTGTGGTTTTTTCAAATTTTATCAATACTGGTTGTAGAATTACGAGGGCGCTTTGATAAGTTAGTGACTTTTTGAATTTTCCGCGCAGTTACTCCAAATGCAACAGTGCTGCCGTCAGCTGTAATCTACCAGTAGGCAACTTTTTAATTTTGAGCAAGCTACGTCGTTCAGTTGGTGTTTGATAGCCGTTCAAAGTAGACAACCACGTGAATTTTTACGAAAATGGAAAAAAGTGAATTTCGTGTGCTGATTAAGTCACGATGGCCAAAATCCACGAATTGGGATACGAACTGCTACCCCATCCAGCATATTCTCTAGATTTAGCTCTCTGTGACTATTTTCTGTTTCCAAACCTAAAGATATGGCTGGGCGGTAAGAGATTTGAGTCGGATGAAGAAGTCATTACCGAAACAAACGCGTATTTTGAGACCTTTGAGAAAACCTATTATTTGGAGGGAATAAGAATATTAGAAAAACGCTGGACTAAATGTATCGAGCTAAAAGGTGATTATGTGGAAAAATAAAATGTTTATTTGCCGAAAAAATTTATTTTATTCAAAAAGTCACTGACTTATCAAACCGCGCTCGTACTTGATTTAAATCAATTGCGTTCAGCAAATATTTTGAGTTTGTCATTTAGTCGAATTCAGGGTCTCTTAAGCCGGGCAGTTTAGGCAATTACATTCTGTTCCATTTTTCTTATTTTAATTTTAAATTAAATTCCAGTTTTCTTCTTTTTAGATTTAGAAGATTTAGAAGAATTTGACAGATTGAGATCTTGATCGAATCCAGATTTACCAATCCAAAACACTATAAAAAGATACTTATTAAAGTTTTATAGATTGATAAAGTAATTTTATAAGTTAAAATAAGTTTAACCTTCGAAGGTTAAACTTAGAAGCCTAAGTTTAAGGCTATTCCCGTAGTTCCCGTAGCTAAACTGTTACCGATCTATAGAAGGTAGTATAATGGGCCATTATTTGAGTTCAAGTGGACTCTTTGGAAACAAGGCTGCCATTCCAACCTACCTAGAAGGTTGTAATACATTTGCTCACATTTGAGGGCAAAGAAAATTTGTTTTGCAAAAAAATCCCCGAAAAGTTTACGCAGCTTTGGAATAAGTGTACCACTCTGGAAGGAAAGTTATTTGAAAAATGGAGTCGCACGTCAATAAAAATTGTTTTTTTTTTGCTGGATTGGAGGGTTGTTCAGTATTAAGTTATAAGTTCAAATTATTAGTATATTAACACTTAAAGAAGATTTTCAACAACAATTTATATTTCAACCGTTTCTGAAATGCATATAAATAATTTTATTAATAATAGGTAAGTCTCAGTTTGGATTGATTAGTTTGTGTATCAGATTTGGAATATAAATTACCAGATTTATTAATTCCAACACATCTTCCAAAGCAGTTCAGTTTAAATATGTATGAAATTTTTGATCTTGTCTTGATTTAAAAAAATAAGTACCTAAACAAAATTTGTAATTAAACATATATACGGACTGACAAGTGCTAAAAGCTTACAATAAATTAAAATAAATTAATTAATAATTATGTAGTATTAAAATAAATTTATGCATGTGATAACGTTTTCAGTTTTCTATATCATAATTAATTAACAATAATTAATTCTCATAGATATGAAAATATAAAAAATTCCTATTAACAAAATTTTTGGTTAAATTTTAAAAATTTCAATGAGAAAACTAGACCAAGGAGCAAAATATATAAACAAAACAATAAGTTTTATCTTAAATTAACGAATAGTAGATAAAACAATACAAATGCGTAATCATGAACCAATTTTGTTTTGAACACCTTCCACAGAAATAGTTTTTCGGAAGTTATTTTAAAATAAAAAAAAAATGCAGTGATTTTTAGTAGCAGAAACAGTCTTCGCGTTTGTGGTCACCGATTCTGTTCTCATTGATAAGCAATTTGTACTAAGAGACATAGTTCCTCCTGTATAAATGTAGTACAAATTTCTGTGCCCTGATCTATAAAGTGGCCATCGAACTTTACGTGTTAGCATTCACAGTCGGTGGTCGAATTACTAGTACATACGAGTCTCCGTTAATTTTAGAATTTTACCTTTGAATTTATCTTTTATTTAATTTTGTTAATGTTTTAAAGGCGCGTATTTACTTATTGTTAGTTCTTATAGTCTAACAGGTGTTAAAGAAATAATTGATTCTACATAGTACCATATATCATCGTTGAATTAAATTAAATATTCATCGAATAAGGACTTTCTAAAAATATTAAATGTCTTATTATTATACTTTCTATAATAGATTCAACCAATAAAGACAATAAATATATAGGGAACCATTAAAAAAAATGGTTTCTGAAAATGTGGATGGTAGGCCGTCACAGCATTCTATCAATTTCAATAAAATTATTTGGTATAAGAAATTATTTATTATTTAAATAAATAAATTATAGAATTTTATTTAAATTCTAAATTGACAATAGTATATTTGTTGTGTATGTGTTTTTTTTTTGTATAATAGGACATCAATATATCTCTAGCATTAGCATTGGCCAGATTCTTACTTTTATAAATGCCTCTGGCTGGTTCTAGCTTGACCTTCTCTCTACAATCTCCTATTACGAGGTTTTGTGGATCCAAAACGGCTTTTTTAGCTAATTGAAGAGGACGCGTTCCTCCCTCCACCACAACTAACTAAATAACTGGGACATAAATAATTATGTTTATATGGAATCGCGGCTGAAGTGGGTTATAGTTTTTACAAACTTAGTTATTGTGTTACTTTAAAAAAAACTGTTTGAATAGAAAATAGGACTTTCAGAGTCTGCAGTTAGATGGCATCGTCTATGTATAATTCCATTTAGAAGTTCACTATTTAAATTAATTTTGATTATTTTTTTTTCTATTTACAAAAACAATCTAAAAGAAATATGTTATTATGTCTGCCATTTCTGTACATTGTAAAACTCATACTCGTTGTCTTTAAAGTGTAGTCTATTTTTAACTATGAATAATTTTAAATTAAAATAATTAAACAAATCGTACTTTTATAGCTATTTAAAAGTTAACTACACTTGCGCCACGAGTAACAATTAGCAATGAAAATATTTAAAACAAATATATATATATAAAAAAAAAACAAAATTATATACAATATAAATTTAAGTACAAATACATTAATTTATCTTTAAATAAAAACAAATAAATAATATAATATATAATAAAGTTGAAAGCCAACAGTCGCTAGAGAACAAATAAATAAATCACTCCGCAAAATAGATACCAAATTGAATCTTATGAATCCTAAAGAAAATGTTATTTCAACATCTAAGACCGCAATTAGCAAGCATTTTCTGAGATATTTTTAAAATTTTTAAATTTGTTTAAAATTATTTGTTGCGAAATTTTCATATTTTGCAATTGCTATTAATTGCATTATGATTTCAGATAAGCATGAGCGTTTTTTTCAAATACGGACTTCGAAATATGAAATTACAATAATTAAATATTTGAAATATTTTGTATTTTGCACTTACCTCAGTTTGAAATGTACAAAACAGGTGACACAAATACGGATGCTTCGTACCCAAGGCCAGAACTTTACGCTCTATTAGTGTCGAGTCCACATCATCATCTTCAAGGACGACGTCTTTTTTAAGACATTTCACCGCATAATAATATGTCGTATCACGTAATTCAGCCAAAAGCACCTGAATGGATTAGGAATAAATTATTTAGCGGATTCATTTTTGGCAAAAACAATATGCATCATTAAATAAATCATTAATAAAAAATAATTACTTTAACATAAAAATTATGTTTCTAAATGGGGTATATAATTAGACAATCCAATAAGTAGTATTATTCACCGCGATTCTTATACCATCTTACTCAGTTTCTTTAAATACCATTATATTTTTTTAAAATAAATAATAATTTTGAATACATTATATTCATTTTTTTGAACAATTATAGTATAATAATCCTCAGTCAGTATATAAAACTCATTCGGTCTTATTATTTGAAAGTAATTCAAATAAAATATTCCAATATATCATATTTACCTAAAGATTTTAGTCTACGCAAAAACGTATATTAATAAAATATTTAATTAGTTTTTTTTAAAGCTCAGTTAATTCTAACTCTACCATTTACAGATCCTGAAATATGGCCATTAAAAAATTAGTCAAAAACACAAATTCTTAAAACTCTTCAAACTTTGTTTGAAACTCTAGTACAAAAACGATGTATCGCTTTTGTGTTTATTACTAAAGATAAGGTCAATTAATTATTAAAGCCTATATTTCCGGAATGCGAGAAGCCCAAAGGGGAAAAATTTATACTATATTAGTAAATATAGTAAATCTTGTAATTTTATAATATTGAATGATCTTATGTTTTCAATTTTGTGTACTCTTGATGATGGCTTGGCATCCCAAAGAATAAACATGTTGTGAAGTTTTTAAGTCGTTTTACGAATAGTCAACTTAATTAGTCGACTTATTGATCGCACTGTGTATAAATTTTCAATTGAGTACTCATTTTGGTAAATTAGTTCCTCATTACTGATTCAAAAAAAATTACCGATTCAAAACAAACTCCCTATATATATTATACACCATTTGCGTATGGGTCATTCTTTTACAAATGGAAAATATTTTAACAAAAATTGACCTTATCACCATCCATTTGACAATGCAGTATTTGATGTGGTGATATCAACGAACCATATTTCTTGAAATATGATGAAAATGCAAGTGTTACTATCAATAGTAGTCAATGATTGTAATGGCATTAATGCAAAATTTATACTTAATGAAAAAAGCAAATTAGGTAGGTAGATTATACCGGCGATCCCAAAGGATCCACTTAGGCTTATAAGCCTCTTGTGTTACCGTATAGTTAAAAACTCAAGGGTTAGAATCAATTAGTACCTTTGGAAAAGCTTATAATGCGATTCAGGGGGAGGTCTTGCAGTTCGCCATGTGCGGTGCAGAAACAAAACAGAAAACAGAGTTTCTAGATATTTTATTTATAAAAAAAACTTAATTGATAATTTTATTTATATTGGAAATTGTTAAATTTTTAATAATACAGAAAAAATATCAAAACATTGAGCTATTTCATTTTAAAATGCATTTACTTTGAGAAGTAATTCCTTGATCCAAGAAATGAAAATATCGTTCTTATTGAATATTAATAGATATACGAGGAGCAGAGAAAGTCAATTTTGGAAAAAATTAACTTCATAACTAAAAACCAGTAAGTAGCGTACATTAGTTTTGGTCCATTTAATATCCTTTAGTATGTATAGTATTAATACTATACATAATAAGTATTAATAAATAAATTTGTGTGTTTTTTTTAAAGAAGTTATAGATGTCTCAAAAATATATTTTAATATTGTTTATGAGCAGAGGATAGATTAAGGGCTTTTTTTATTGAAGCTCTTTTTTAATTTTTTTTTCACACTCTCAATAAATATCGAAAACGTAGTTCCAACCGATTTTCTTTTGGTTCTTTGGCTAAGCATTAATCTTCGGAAACGTCTGTACATGGCTTTGAGATTTCAATTATTTAATTATTTCAATTAA